>NC_050446.1:129592179-129642120 GCF_903995425.1 Onychomys torridus
TACAAGACCCGTTAACATGAATTTAGGGATTATATCTCCAACAAATGACTTAGAGAAGCACCTTTCCTATGAAGCATTTAATTTGTTTTATCTACATTTCCAAAGTTTTGTTTCTGCTCTTTCATTCTTATTTCAAGGATGTATTGCCTTTTTTCTGTCTTTTTCTTTATCATCCCAGATAAAGAAAAAGAAACTGAAAAACAACAACAACAACAAAACAGAAATTGGTATACACTGGTGAGTTGGTTTTAGAAGATTGAATTAGGGGGCTTTGGAGATGGTTGGGTTGATAAAATACTTGGCCCACAAGCATTAGGACCTGAGTTCAAATCTCTAACATCTTTGCAAGAACTGGGAACTTCAGGTGATCCCAGCCCTGGGAGGCAGAGACAGGTGGATTCCTGGAGCTGCCTTTCTAGTTCATGAGCTGAATCAGTGAATTTCAGGTCCAGTAAGAGACTTGCCTCAATAAAATCAAAGTGAACACACACACACACACACACACACACACACACACACACCCTCATACACACACACACACCCTCACACACACACACACACACCCTCACATATGCTTCAAGGAATACTGAATTAGAGCTCTTACAAGTAATAGCATATATAATCAGAAGCAGACATTGTTCTGATCTCTATTAGCATAGATATTTCTCCCCATATTAAGCAAAAGTTGTAATTAAGAAACACTTCAGATGGAAATGATATTATAGGTACTTCACTTGAATTCCAGAGTTTTCATCTCAAAGACAAAATGATCAAGTAAAATTCACTTTCAGTGTTGACCCAAATCACTAAGATGATGGGTGTTCAGAAAAAATGTGGGCTTCCCTGTTTACTAAGTGACAAGGAACTAAATTGAAAATGTTTAGAAATCGCTTTTTAAATTTCATTTTATTTTGATCTCTCTCTCTCTCTCTCTCTCTCTCTCTCTCTCTCTCTCTCTCTCTCTCTCTCTCTCTGTATATGCACACACAATGATACCTCTGAAGGCCAGAAGAGGGCACTAAATACCTTGGAGCTAGAATGACAGGCAGTTGAGTTTCACTGATATGGGTGCTAAAAGCCACACTCCAGTCCTCTGCTAGAGCAATAAGGGCTCTTAAGCACCAAGCTATCCAGCAAGTGCAAAGTTTGTTCTTAACATGTTAAAATATTTATTTGCTTCTGATTCATTCTAAATTATTTTCATTGAAAATTAAAAAAGAAAAAACAATATTTTTCATTTCATAACATGACATTGTAAAAAATCTATACATTGTAGAGTATGGATCAGTTGAGATAACTGACATATCCATTATTTCACATGTGTATCTTATTTTGTGTGTGACAAAAACCACAAACTCATATCTCTTTGTAATTTTGAAGAATATGATGCACTGTTGCAAACTGTAGCCACTGTATTATGCAATAGACATCTTGATTTATTCTGTAAATTGAAAATATAGTGAATCATTTACCCAACACCTCACCAGCTACCAAAACCCAAGATCAAGATGTCATAATTGCACTCACTAATTCTATGAATTCAGTGTTTTTGGATTCTGCATGCACATGAGCTCAGGTAGGATCTGTCTTCTACGCTCTTCCTTAGTTCAATCAACAAAGATGTCCCTCCTAGTTTATCTATATTGTCACAAAGGCTCACCAGTGTTCTGCTGTGCACATGGATCACACTTTCTTCATCTCTTCTTCAGTTGAGGGACTCTGAGGTTGGTCCTGTTTTTTAGCATATGAATATCACTCATATATCACTTTAGTCTACTTATTTCATTTCATTAGAAAAGGCAATCCAGACTCAGAAAGATAAACATGGTATGTATTCACTCATAAGTGGATACTATATGTAAAGCAAAGGATAATCAGACTGCAACTTACAACTCCAGGGAGGCTACCTAGTAAAGAGGACCCTAAGAAAGACACAGGGATTGCCTAACAACAGAGAAATGGATGAGTTCTACATGAGCAAACTGGACGGGGTGGGGGTATGTAATGGAGGGCAAGGGTCGGGGAAAAGAGAGCTTAGGGGAGCAGGAGGTCCCAGCTGGATCAGGAACAGGGTGGGAGAACAAGGAAAGAGATAAATGAAGACCCCATGGGAATAGGAAGAAGCAGAATGTTAGATAGGTCCCCAGAAATCCACAAAGATAACTCCGAAATAGACTACTGGCAATGGTCCAGAGAAAGCCTGAGCTGACCTACTCTGGTGATCAGATGGCCAAACACCCTAACTGTCATGATAGAACTCTCATCCAGTGACTGATGGAAGCAGATGCAGAGATCCATGGCCAAGCCCCAGGTGGAGCTCCAGGAGTCCAGTCGTCGTGAGAGAGGAGGGATTATATGAGCAAGAAATATTGAGACCATGATTGGAAAAAGCATAGGAACAAATAGACAAACTAGTGGAAACACATGAATTGTGAACCAACAGCTGAGGAGCCCCCATGGAACTGGATCAGGCCTTCTGGATAAGTGAGACAGTTGATTAGCTTGAACTATCTAGGAGGTCCCCAGGCAATGGGACTGGGACCTGTCCTTAGTGCATGAGTTGGCTTCTTGGAACCTAGGGCCTATGCTGAGACATTTTTCTCAGCCTTGGTGTAGGGAGGAGGGGACTGAACCTATCTCAACTGAATCTACCAAGCTGAGCTGAATCCTCAGGGAAGATTTTGCCTTGGAAGAGGTGGGAATGAGGGTTTGGACTGGGGAGGAAGGCTGGGGGGTGGGAGGAGGGAGGGAAATTTGTGGCTGATATGTAAAATTAAATTAATTATAAAATAAAATAATAATTAAAAAAGAAATTAGAAGGAAGGCTATATCCTATGATATCTTGGTTTTTATTTCTATGAGAAAATTTTTCCACATTCCCACCAGTAGTGGACAAGAGTTTTCTATTACACCCTTGACAGATGTGTTGTATTTTACCTTTATTCAGTAGCTACATTAATAAATGTGGGGTAGTACTTCGATATGGTTCTAATTTGTATTTCCATGATTATATTGAGCTTTTTAGTTTTTATTTTCATTTTCCTGTTGGTTCTTTGTATGTCTTCATTGGAGAAACAATTCCACATTTTAAATTACTTTTTGTTGTTGTTGCTGAGTTCGTCATACATCTGTGATAGTAGCCCTGTGTCACATACATGATGGCAAATGACTGTGTCACATACATGATGGCAACCTTTTTTTCTTTCCGCAGGCTGCCTCTTCATTTGATTATATCTTATGCTGCATAGAGACTTTTATATAACTGTATTTGCCTGTGTGTGCCCCCCCTCCCCATTCTCTTGGAATCATATAAAAAGCAATGCCCACATCAATAGACTCAGCAGATTGCTTGTCTCTGAGCCTGAGATCTGTTAAATGTCACCGTGTACCCGGTTGTGGCTGGCTTCACTTAATCATCCCTGTGTCTGTCCATTATCCCTGCTCTCACACATCAGGATTTTATTTTTTTTATTTCAGTGTGTTGTTCTACTGGAAGAACATGCAGTGTTTGTTCATTAATGTTTATGGTTGGTTGGTTGGTTTCTGGCCTTTAAACATTGTGGATACAGCTATTGTGTATACTTATTTTAGTGGGCTTAGTTTTTGTTTCCCTTGGCAAGTGAGTAGAGAAAACACACTCAGGTTACCAATCTCCAGAAATGGTGCTATGAAGTTCATGCTCAACAGTGTTGGGAGAGAGTCCCATTCCCACCATCACTTTGGTCAGAAATCGTTTTAAGTTTTACATGTTCTGGGGAATGCACAGTAGGGAGTCCACTGCATGGTTAGTTTCATTGCATGGATGTGGTCTCACCCTTGTCATGCCCATGTACTTCTCTGAACCTCTGAATAAGGGTCCTCGCTCCATGTTTTAGTAAACAGCCATCTATTGAAGGGCCATGAGGCATTTTGCAATATTGTTTTCCTTACAGTCTGCTTGTCAGTCACTTATATATGACCTGTGATAACGCCCAGGACTTGAATCAATGCTCTAATAGTTGTTTACATTAAAATCTAATCATTACAGCTTCCCCAAAGAACATAAACTCATAAATACATTCATTACATTAGCTGGAAATTCCTGCCTTCCTCTAGAGACAATACAGGATAGTATCATCTAAAAGTATATACAAATTAGGTGTGGTGTCCATTCCTCTAATCCCAGCACTTGGGAGGCAGAGGCAGGTGGATCACTGAGTTCTACAGCGTAATTTCCAGGATAGGTAGGACTGCACAGAGAAACCCTGCCTCAAGAATCCAAACCAAAGCAAAGCAAAGTAATACACTCTAATCAATAAAGAGAGGTAGATGAGTGAGGAAGTTCTCTTTTGCCATTTGTTTATTAATAATGAAGGAAGTCTCTCAGTTTGAATCCCATCTCCTATTAATTATCTACTGGTGTAATTTGTCCGGCTTATCTGTGGGGTGGAAGGCACTGTAATTGGTCACAGGAGCTTTCTATATGTTTAAAATACATACTTCTCTCACTCAGTTGGTGGTAACTTTCCTTGACAAGTAACATTTTAAAGACAAAGACACGAAACTATTAAAACTTACAACTTTTTCTCAACCTTTTAAAACACAGACCAACGTTTTGCTTGCCTAGTGCACACCATGGCAGGAGACCAGGCTTGCTTCAGCTCCTGTGACTTATAGAGCAATCATTTGATGTGTTTTCATTCCATTATTATAGAAGCACTGCTAATTCAAGCCTGCACCACTTACTAAAATTTGTAAGAAACTTAGATTTTTAAGCAATTTGATGGAGATTGCATGCCAACGTGAAGGACACCTTCTCTATTATATCAAATCCCAAGTGCATGTAATCTTCCATAGGCTTCCCCCCATTCCTGACAACCTGCCACCCTTCTCTGCTATATCATTTTTGTTTATTATTGACTCCATTAATATTTGCTCATATGAGCTCTTTCCTAAAAGGGCTAGGATGGGATGAAATAAAGACAGAAGCATAAATTAATTAGCCCTATCACAACTTCCGATTAGAGAGTAATTACAAGGTCACAATACTGAAAAACTGAGATCTACAAAATATGCCAAAATAAGGAATTGTGTGGATAGATTAGGGTTGTGCATTGTGTGTATTACAGAACACCCTCCACACATTTAAAATGCTGCATAAGTATATTTTTTCGAAGACAAGTATGTAACAATGCCATGTATGGTATGACTCAATAGACATATTAATATATAATAAGTGACATGTCCAGAGAGGTTTCTGTTTGTTGAACACAGCTCCCAAATTATTCATAGTAATCTGTAGAGTCTCCACAATAATGTTGATGTAGATCTTTTCAGTATAAAGGATGTACTTGCCAAAATTCACAATTTCTGACTCAGGGAAATCGAAGCAAATTATAAACATGGAGAGAAAGAGGAAGGGCAGGAATGAAGGGAGGGGAGAGAGGGAAGGAAGAGGAGAGGAGAGGAAGGGAAGGGAGAGAAGGAAGGAGAAGAGGGAAGGGGAGGGAGACGGAGGGAGCACAGAGGATGGGAGAGGAAGTGACAGTGGTTAGCTCTGGGTAATAAAACAAAGGCTGTGTTTGCCTCTGTCCTTCTCTTGCTCTCTTTGTCTCTGTCTTAACTCGGGATAGACTCAACACAGTCACCCTCCATCCTCTGCCTTCCAAGAGCTGGAATTATAGGCTTGTGTCATATATTTTTCACATTATTTTGAAGATTGTTACTTTCATATTTCACAACCATTGCTTAGGAGTAAGTAACATATTTCCACATAGTTTTAATTAACCCACTCTGAAGACTCTGCTCAACTATTAGGAATACAACTGTCCAACTAGAATTGGCAGAACACTGGTGACTTTCTTTTGTAAATAGTTAATTTATTTTTATTTTATATACTTGGCTGTTTTGACTTCATATATGTATGTGCACCATATGCATGCCTGGTACCCATGGAAGCCAGTAGAGGTTGCCAGATCCCTGGAACTGGAGTTACAGATGTTTGTGAGCCACTGTATGAGTGCTGGGAAGCAAACTTGGGTCCTATGCAGGAGTAGCCAGTGGTCCTAACTTCTGAGCACTCTCTCCAGCCTACACTGGTGACTTTCAAGTGTTTATTAAAGGTTGTGATTGACTGTTGGCCCCATAGCATCACTGTGTGAGACAGAAGAGTCACACCAGTGGCTATTGAAGTAGGAAATCATTGATGAGTTGTTTTCATTTGGATATAACAGAATGCTAAGCATTTGGCACCAGGTCCTGTTTAAAGGGGAAGAGATGTTGTTTTGCTCTCTAGTGTCAGTGTGTTCTTAACTTCGCTATAGAAATGATCCCCAAGCACTGTGTCCCCAAGGGAGGACAAGGTAACTGGATGCCAGGATGTGATTTATTGTTGGGACGGCTCATGATTGACCTGGGATACAGGTGCAGGGCATTGTGCACTCAGGACTATCTTAGTAGAGGGGAAAATTGGACATTTCCCCACTTCCTCCCACCAGAAATTTACCACGGGCTTTATTATTGTTCCTGTTTTCACACATCCACCCCAAAGCTTCAGCAATGCCCATCATCAAAGAAGAACACATTGTCATTTTCAAATGGAAAGAGATGCTCGTTGGTGACCCAGCTGGCGTTTGAAACCAGAGGCCTTCTCTCATTGCACTGTCTCAGATTTCTCAAGTAGCTAGCTGTTTGGGAGGTTCTGAATTTGCAAGAAGAATTTTAGAGCGACTACCTGAAGGTGCAGCTTTACTCATTTTAACTGAGCATAAGCACATTCTACTGCCTCCACTGTGGTGGTTGGCAAATAAGAAAACATGAAGTTCACAAAGTTGCATTCACCTGGGGTGGTCCATCTCTGTTTTAAGAATAATTGACATCACCCTTACAACTTACTAGCGATGAGGCAAGCATCCTAAATTTCTCCAGAAGTGAACTTGGAGGAGCAAGGAATCCAGAGGCAGCCACAGAGCCAGGATCTCAGCATCACTCTTATGAGGAGCTACATTTGTCATTTTTGTTTAAAACTTTGATTTATCACATTCTGAGAACAGAACTTGCAACGTGTTTTTATTTTACCTAGCAGAATGTCTTGCCTGCAGGCACACAGAATGTTGGATTAAAACTTTTAATACTTTGGGGCAAAATCTGCTGGTTTTAATAAGAGGCAAAGGCTCATTTGGATCTTTTCATCATCACATGAGGAGCCGAGCTCCTGTTTATCATGTTGATTGCTTTGTTCTGGGTGCATGGCATTGGAAAGGAGATGGGTATCAGGGCACACATGGCCTGCAATGAACAGTAAATCTGAGGATCTGTCAACAGATGTACTTTCTCTCCCAGGTAATTGTCTAACTATCTCTTCTTTCATCTGTAGCCAACACATTTTGCAAATGGAGACTGTTGACAAATGCATCATGTTATGCAAATAGTCTAGAAGGGAAATGAAGTAGAATGCCATACGGATAGTATCTGTAAGGTCATCAGCCTTAAAAGTATAAAATTCATGGTGATTAAGTCCTTCTGGAAGGCAGGCCCTCTGCTGAACACCTCCAGTGTATCTGTGTATTTATTAGTCCCTACGAGAACCTTTGTTACAGACACCATTATTATTCATTTCTGGAGTCCAGGAAC
Organism: Onychomys torridus; assembly: GCF_903995425.1. Lineage (NCBI taxonomy): Eukaryota > Metazoa > Chordata > Mammalia > Rodentia > Cricetidae > Onychomys > Onychomys torridus. The sequence continues at coordinate 129,599,791 of NC_050446.1, forward strand.
AGGAAGTCTTGGCAAATCAGATGACTTGCTTGTGGCCAGAGAGGGCTTTCCCCAGGAATCTGACTTCTGAGCTCAAATTACTAAACAATATATTCTGCATTTTAAAATGTATAATAGATACCAATTTCTGACCTTTCCCCTCCTGGCACAGGGTTGGGATGGAGCCAATCAGAAATCAGCTTCTTCTTGAGAGCCATGAAACAGGCACAGGTATGAATGGGGTTCTCTAGATGTAAGGGGAGGTTCCACTTATCTGACACAGAGATGCAGGACGTCTTCTCTTTTCTTAAACAGTCTCTCTGTCTCTCTGTCTCTGTCTCTGTCTCTGTCTGTCTCTGTCTGTCTCTGTCTCTCTGTCTCTCTCTCTCTCTCTCTCTCTCTGTGTGTGTGTGTGTGTGTGTGTGTGTGTGTGTGTGTGTGTGTGTGTGTGTGTGTTTGCAGACATTTGTGTAGAGGCCAAAGGTTAATAGGAGGTATCTTTCTCCATCACTATCTACCTTATTTTCTGAGGAAGGATATCCCACTAAGCCTGGAGCTCAGCATTTCAGTTATACTGGCTGGCTAGGGAGCCTCACAATTCTTCTGGCATCATTTCTCCAGGACTTGGAGTCCAGATGCATGACACCATACCCAACTTTTATGTCAAGGCTGATGATCCAGATTCAGTTCTTATAGTTACACATCCAACATTTTACTGACTGAGCCTTCTCCCAAGCCCAAGAATCCTCTCTGTAAAGGAAGAACCATGAAGGATGCAGATGTTATTAGTGCATGCCATTCACCTCAAAGACGGACATTTCCCCACACATCATCTTATTGGCATGTCCTTCTTATGGCGAACACAGTGGGCTGCAGGAGACTGAGGGCCTCATACCTCACCGTCACCTGGCCACCTCAGTAGCTGGCTTTGGGAGGTAACTGACAAGGGTTCTTGAGCTCTGTTTAGTGCATCTGCAATTGAGCACAGTTACCACACGCAGCAGTTTTCTCTTGGGGACAAGGAGATGGCACTTGCAAACAGGATTTGAAAATGATCTAAGGTATCAAGCAGAAGTGTCATCCCGCCATCACATATGCCAGCGGCAGCAGTGAGTCCTGTGTGTTTGTGGCCTAAGTATTCTTTTAACGCAATAGTGGCTTGAATCTAAAATGATGGAGATGATTATGTTCCTGTTCATTTAGGATGAACTAGCCTTTTCTTTGCTTATAACTTAAGCAGTGACATGGTTTACTCAGTATTTTCAGCATTTTGACTTTTAAGCAGAGCAAGTTTGTTTCATTTGAAAATGTTTCTTATTTATCTAGTGTGAACTAGGTGCTGTCAGTTGGTTTTGAGGCAAAAATAGTTTCTCATTCTTATGAATTTATATTGAAAGAGCAAAAGTAGCCACATGAATGTAGCCATCCATTTACTCCTCCTACCATCCATCATACCACTTATCATCCATTCATCCATCTGCCCATTCATGCACCCCTATCCATTATTCCATCTACCTATCCATCTGCCCGTCTCCCCACCTAGCCACCCATTCTTCACCTATCTATCTATCTATCTGTCTGTCTGTCTATCTATCTATCTATCTATCTATCTATCTATCTATCTATCCATCATTCATCTTCATTTAATCTTTCTAACCACCACTCATCCTTCCTCCATCCATTTATCCTTCCACTCATCTACACATCCACTCTGCTATCATTCTTTGATTATTCTTCTCATCTATTGATCTTTCCAACTTCATCAGTTCTTCTATTTATTAATCTATCAATGAGCTAATTGATGATATGAAACAACAAGTACATGGTATTGTACTTATTTGATATCTGAGAATTCTCCAAAATTGGGGTGATATTGAATCTAAATGAGATCAGAAGGCACTGACAGAAAGTAGGGCAGATGGGATTGAGCTACCACGTAACGAGCAAGCTGCTGACAATTAAGGCCATGGGGTTAATAAAGCATGAGTTGATACCTTCAATTTTCTTGATAAATTTGTGAAATATGTCAGGCCTGGATTTTAAATGACTCCTCTGACAACAGTGTAAATTAAAGAGCATGGTAGGATAGTGTTGGAGTTCAAGGATAGAGAATTGTAGTATTTTGGGGGATGAGGTACTATTTCATATAGAGAATATGAATCGTGCACAGGGGAGCATCATCCGATGACTTCATGTTTTCCTTCTAATTTGTATGCTGCCCACATTGTATTAATTTATCAAAAAGAGGTAAAATATAAAGAGGAGTTGTTCCCTTGTCTGGCTAGAGTATTCAGACTTGTGGCTGTTTTCAAATCATGTTACTTGGAAGGATTAAAACAGAAATAGAACCAGCTCTCCATCCTATAGAGTAGATGGATCTTAAAAAATGAAACATCGAACAATTGGCATAAAAATGACATCCTGGGATGCACACAAAGGAAGCAAATTCTAATTTCAAATTGTGCAGTCAGGCAATAGAGCTAAGCAGAAATGAAAGGTTTTGTAGAACCCTCATGTCATAGTCTAATTTTGTGCATAAAACATACGCCCATTTGAAGAACAGATTTAAAAGTCCCTTAACCTTTACAAGTCTGTATCAAAAAACTTTCAGCATAGTTCTGAGGGGGTGACAGAAATATGGGTGTCAGGTCCATGAACACCAGCTTGCTTTTTCCAGTGTTCAGTATTTCTAAATTGCACGTTGACTTCTGCAAGTATCAGGAATTAGCCAAAGCCAGTCACTGCTTTGGATACTACAAGGTAGAATAAAGAGTCACTTGACTTTCCATTCTATCTTGGCAGCTTCTGATAGGAAAACCACCAAGATAGACTGACTATACAGTGGCTGGAGAATATGAACTTTGCTCTGAGTTCAAATCCCAGAGCAATTACTTAACAGCAATTTCCATGGGGACATTATGTGCCTCTCCATCAGGTCTCAACTTTGATGTCTTTCATGTGAAAGTAACACCAGCCTTCAACATATTTCTAAGCTGTAAAGCTAGTAACTACAGACTTAGAGGCTTAAAAAAAAACTGTATACTTTGCAATAACTTCAGTACGTCAGAAATCTGGGCACAGTCTTCTTAGTGGTGTCTACTGCTCTGGTTTCCAAAGGCTGACATTCAAGTTCTAGTTAGATCAGTTTCTTCTTGCCTCTTGGTATTTTTTTTTTCAGGTCACATGGTTGCTGGCAGAATTGCAAGACAGATCCCCATGACTCTTAGTGAGGGTCTGCTTTAATCCTTAATCTCCTGAGGCCCCCAGAGATGCTGGCCATGTGGTTCTCTGTGAGCTGTCTCTCAACACAGCAGCACACATCTTCAAAGCCAGCAGCAGCAGCTCTCTGACCTCCAGGCCCTCTTTTAAATGAATAACTCACTAGTCTTTCTTTCCGTTAACATAATGTCAACTGATTAAATGTTTTAATTACATTTGCAAAGTTCCCTGATTTTTGCCAGATTCTACAGCTTGTAATCAAGTAACAAGTTTGGCTTCCATCCATGGAGATGGGACTTGGCATGGTGCACAGAGTGATGAAATGGATATCAGAACTCTGTCTACTACAGTGCTATACTTTTTTGCTCTTTTCCTTAGGATCATATGGGGTCACAAATGCATTATGTAGGATTTAGGCAGGCTTCATTTCACCAAAATTTAGATTCTCAGTGTTTTACTTGATCTAAGTATCAGAACATTATCATCTTTTTGGCCACACTGTATTTTGGCAGAGTACAGGAATGGAGACTCAGTTTCCTAATGAAGGAACTTTGCCTCTTTCTGTCTTGTTGAAGATATGGAAAACTGGGTGAATACTTTTCCCCCTCAAAATGCCCTTCTTGGGGCTTGAGAAATGGTTCAGCAATTAAGAACACTTACTGCCCTTGCAAAGGACCTAGGTTTGGTTTCCAGCACCCATACAGTAGCTCACAGCCATGTCATTGGTCATCCAGTTCCAGGGATCTGATGCTTTCTTCTGGCCTCCATGCACCCTGAACACATGTGGTGCACTTACATATATAGAGGCAACAAAAAAATAGGATGATTTCCTTAGCTTTATATATGTTGAAAGAAATAATCTTTTGAGGAACACGTATCAAGCAGAAACCTTGGCATACATATCATTTCTGTGCTTTTAAGGCTCAATCGATGAGATGCCTTGATTACCTGTTGAAAGCTTTTCATGAAAAATACACTAGATCAAGCAGCTGGATCTCCTGCTCTTCTCTCATGCCTCAGACCTATCAACTAAGGCTGTCATCAGTACTAGGTAAAGTGAAACCTCTGTGTGAATTAGCCAGTGTGTCTGACACAAACTAACAGTTCCTGAACTTGGTATTTCAACACTTATGTACCAACAGTTTCAACCAGTCAACCATAATGTGAATGTTTCAACCAAAGATGACAACAACAACAACAACACAATAACAAACATACTTTCAGGCTGGGAAGATGGCTTAGTGGGTAAACCACTGACCACAGAAGTGTGAACATCTAAAGCTCACATCTCCTGATCCCACATAAAGCCAGGCCCTATAGCATGTACTTGTCATAGTCTCTGATAGAGAGATGGGAGGCAGAGACCAGAGACTTCCTGGAAGCCCATGTGTCCTCAGCCTGGAGTACTCAAAGGTGAATAAGAGACTGTGACTTAAGGTGGAAGGTGAGGACTGGCACCTGAGGATGTCTGAACTCTGTACAGGCTCCCTGGGCATGGCACGAGTGTGTGCTTGTGTATATGTACATGCACATCAGAGACATTAAAAAGAGACATATTGTCATGGCCATCTACAGAGACAGAAGGACCCCTCTCTAAAGTCTGCTTATAATTTCCACTCTAGTGGTATCATGCATGCATCAAGTGAGTCTTCACTAAAGTGAAGTAATCCAGAAACAGAAGGACAAAAGTTGTGTGATGCAACTTATATTTGGGCTTTAATATGTTCTACCCAGAAGCAAAGAGTAGATTGGAGGTTACACGAAGTCATGGACTAGGGTGACATTAGAAGCTACTGATCTAAGGATCCAAGGTTAGCTCATGTTAGCTGTACATTGTGGAAAGTCAGTGGGTCACTTGGAACTTGCTAAGAGCTTAAGTGTTCTTAGCACAAAAAAATAGTGACCAAGGTGTTAATTAGATGTTAATTAGTTGGTAACTGCTTCACAATGTATAAAAATGTCAAAACACTGTACTGCTGTGGATATTGCTCTGTGTAAACAAAGTTCTGATTGGCCAGTGGCCAGGCAGGAAGTATAGGTGGGACAAGAGAGAAGAGAATTCTGGGAAGTAGAAGGCTGGAGAGACACCGCCAGCCACCGCCATCAAAAGCAACATGTAAAGACACTGGTAAGCCACAAGCCATGTGGCAAAGTATAGACTAACAAAAATGGGTTAATTTAAGAGAGAAGAAGTAGATAACAAGCAGCCTGCCATGGCCATACAGCTTCTAAACAATGTAAGTCTCTGTGTGCTTTCTTGGTTGGGTCTGAGTGACTGTGGGACTGGCGGGTAAGAGAGATTTGTCCTGACTGGGCCAGGCAGGAAAACTCTAACTACAAATGGCGCCCAACTTGTTGGCAAGAATTTCCACCTAAAACCTGAGAAAAAAGACTCTAAAACAGAGCTAAAAAGAACTTCCCAGTTGTCTCTCTCAAGTTAGCGGCAGCCTGCCGGTTTGAGCTACTGTGGCGGGTTTCTGGCGTGTGTGTCTGACCTGCAGTGTGGCGGAAATGAGGAGTCTACAAGCGACACTTTACTCTGCTGTGTGGTGGATTTAGCCTTTGCTAGTTAAAAAAAAAATAAGTTTCTGGGCTATGCACTGCTTTGATAGAACTGCTTCTGATAGTTGATGGTACACATGGCTCCAGACCCAGAGCTGGTGGTAAACTGTACCACCACCATGTTCGGAAGCTGAGGTGGGTGGAGCCAGCAGCCACAGTGGCGTTTCAATCTTACAAAGATGGATATTACACAGAGAATCTGGTTTGTGTTGTCTTTGGGATTTTTAACTGCAGAAAAAGATTTGATAGTAAAAGCTGTTGAGTTAAACAAATATGTAAATTTTAAAGGTACCTTGACGTCAATATTTGGATATAAGGATATGTTGCTTTGGAAAAGAGTCTCTGCTTTTGTTTCCACAGAAAGCCGGAGACTGTGGATTTGTTCCAGATTAAGATACATCAGGTTTGATCAGCCAAGACCACCTGAAAGGTCTCCGATGACACAATGGCCCAGATGATCCAACATCCAGAATGGTTTCAAGGCAACTGGCTCAGAAGTTTACCCTGATGGACTACTCCATAATCCTAAAATTTTCTTTGTGTCCCCATAAGATACAGCGCCCCCCTCCAGCAGGAAGTAGTAAGAAGAACTACGCCCAAATTCCCAGCTGGCTTTGGAGATGGAATTGGCTCACTCCTTCTCTAAACCCAGGCATATTGTTAAAAAAAAAGATTAAGAGATTCTTGTGTTCCAAATCAGAAGAGCCCTCTGGTGTGGGACAGAGAAAAACCAATATTTTTATTTAAATCAGGTTGATTATAAATGCGATCTCTTTCTAAAGAAGAAAAGGGGATATGATATAGATATACTAGGATAAAAGTGTAGATTAAGGAACTTACTTCTAAAGAGCAACAACTTGTTTAAAATGTCTTACATTGGTATAGACTTTAGTCTATTGATACAAACTTAAAGTTAATTTTGTTATACTGTGTGCATATTTCTACTCATGTTTAAGGTATTATGTTTGTATAGCTCATTTTAAATTGAAATGGATAATTAAAAATAGATTACTAATTAGTCATCTATGATAATCATACTCGTAGCCATGTTAGTTAAGTCTTCTAGATATACATAGACATATTTCAGATAGATAGGTAATCTTCAAATACTTCAAAGACCTACAGAATATGGCATTTAAAATACTTTTAAAATTTAGACTTTCTGGACAGTGAGACATGTCTGCTCCTGGCAACACCGATTTACTTCAGAGAGGAGGATGGGCATTGGAGACACTTCATATGGAGTTTATCTTCACCTTGGCAAAAATAGCCATTTGGGCAAGAAACTGTTCTTGCCTGGACTGCTCGATCAACTGGACATGCAGGACCCATAGAAAGATGACCACTGAACTTTGCTTGACAAAATGGTCCTTCAGGTTCCTGCTTCGCAGAGGAAGCTGCCAGAAATTCTACAGGACACTGAGAGAAGTGACTGAGAGACTCTAGCCCTGTGGGCTGAAGACGGATGCCCCAACTTTACAGAAAAACATTTTGTGACTGTCCAGGCTGCTAGCTGTCTCTGTCTACCCTGCAAGACTCCCGAAAGTTGCTTGCATCCTTCTCCTGTTTTTCAGATAATATTAAATCCTTCTGAGGTCTTTGATGTGGTTGAAGGCTAGATAGTTACAATTTCCTCAGTTATGATAAAAGATATGTTAGATATAAAACCTTAGACTCATAAATATAAGATAGATAGGATATCTTCTTTAATATTATAACTGTAATTCTTGCTTGATAATTGTTTTGATATATGTAATTTTACTATGTAAAAGTTAAAACATTCCTTTTTTAAAAAAAAAAAAAGAAAAGGGGAAGTGCTGTGGATATTGCTCTGTGTAAATAAAGTTCTGATTGGCCAGTGGCCAGGCAGGAAGTATAGGCGGGACAAGAGAGAAGAGAATTCTGGGAAGTAGAAGGCTGGAGAGACACTGCCAGCCACCGCCATCAAAAGCAACATGTAAAGACACTGGTAAGCCACAAGCCATGTGGCAAAGTATAGACTAACAAAAATGGGTTAATTTAAGAGAGAAGAAGTAGATAACAAGCAGCCTGCCATGGCCATACAGTTTCTAAACAATGTAAGTCTCTGTGTGCTTTCTTGGTTGGGTCTGAGCGATTGTGGGACTGGCGGGTAAGAGAGATTTGTCCTGACTGGGCCAGGCAGGAAAACTCTAACTATACTGTACTGTGCATTTTCAATGTGTTCCTTCTTCTTTGAGAATTACTTAATACATACTTGTAAAAGATAGAATGGTTTGTGGCTTATAGGACTTTGGGCTTTTGAAGCAGTTTGGAAATGAGTTTGAGAGATCCAGCAAAGGCAGAGGTTAGAAGACAGAAGTTCTTGTCAGCATGGACAGACATGGGGACTGGAAACCCTAAGAGTCAAGGCTCAAAGGCAGCCATCAGATCTCAAAATAAAAGCTGAGTCCTTATTACATACATATCATATAGGCTGTGGTTGTCATTGAGAGCTGGCGTGACAGGGCTGCTCTTGTGTGTGACGTAGTTAGCTTCTTTCAGCTCTGTATTTCTGTTGATCTAGACATAGAGTTGTTCCTCTCTCTTTGGGGGTCAATGTAGGATTCCTGACAGCCTCTGCTGTTTGCTGCTTTATCCACATCCCAGGCAGATGGACAAAGAAAGGAACAAAAAACCTCTGAGATGAGACCTTCCTTGTCTGTCTATTTACCATTCAAAAAACCCTTCCACAGCTTTGGCTTAGATCTCATTCCATGGCAAGGAATCCTTAAAGAGCAGCTACCAGGGATGAAGAGAGAGGTGCAGCCTTGTTAAGCCTGCTGATGCTAACCCTAGTAACTTGCAGTTTGGTGAGGAAGTTCATGTTTTATTAACATATCCTGTGAATGGAGTGCTTTTTAAGAAACACTGTCCATTTAAAATAAATTGGGACTTTAGAAATAAACCTCTAGAGGAGTTTTACTGCTTTTGAAGGTGGATGAAGATGAGTCTCACGTGCCCAGTCCACTTCCATTCTCCCCATTGCTGGCACCCTATAGGATCCAGAAACCTTCGTCAAAGCTGAGAAAGTGATGTGTCTATCTCACCATGCACGGCACTCCAGACTTCACTTGAATTTCACCTTCTTTCTGTCCCACATGCACTGATTATGTCAGCTTGACACAAGACAGAGTCATCTGGGAAGAAGGAACCTCAACTGAGAAAATGCCCTCACCAAATTGGCCTGTAGGAAGGACTGGGTATATTTTCTTGATGGACATTGATTGAGAAAGGCCCAGCCCACTGTGAGTGTGGACACCCTGGGTTGGTTGTCCTGGATGACTTATGAAAGAAGATGAGAAGGCCATGAAGACCAAGCCAGTAGGCAGCTCTCCTTTGTGGGCCATGCATCAATCGCTGCTGCCAGGTTCCTGCCCTGTTTGAGTTCCTTCCCTTATTTACTTTAGTGATGGACTGTGATGTAGAGGTGTAAGCAAAATAAACCCATTTTTTTTCTCCAAGTTGCTTATGGCCATAGTGTTTTATCATAGCAATAGTAATCCTAACTAAGACAGCATGTCTTCCACAGTCCACACTGAGATGCTTTCTCAGATTGTGTTTGTGTATGGAGCCTTTGACAGCTTGGCATCTTACCACTCAGTTATTGTTCAATTGAGATTTTTTTTGATATGTTGCATTCTTTTTGTCTCATCCTTTGTAAGGATTCAGGACATCTATAAGGTGGTGAGGTGCTCACCTTACCTAGGCTCATCCCTGGCTAGGTAGGGTTTTCACATTTCTGAAGTTTCTTTACCCATATCACCTATATGCTGTTATTTAGAGGTGGATCACTCTGTTTATGTGTCTATGTGCCAAGGGTAGGGACCAGTATCCATTTCCTAGAGTGGAAAGAATTACATGTAGTATGCTGGTTAGTTTTAACTGTCAACTTGGCACAATCTGGAATCACCTGGGAAGAAAGTCTTCATGGAGGAATTATTTTGATTAGGTGGTTCTATGAGTATGCCTGTGGGAAATAGTCTTGATTTTTAATTGGTATAGGGAAACCCAACTCATTATGGGTAGCACCATTTCCTCTGCAAAGGAGTCTTAACAGTGTAAACACTGAGAAATTGAGCTGAGTAGAAGCAAGCAAAGAAGCAAGACTAAATGCATTTTTCCCTCTCTGCTTTCAACTATGGATGCGATGCTTGGAGGTCCTGTTTTGACTTCCCACCAAGAATAGACACTAACTTGAAATTTAAACCCAAGCAACCTGTTTTCATTCTGTGTTGCTGTAGGTCAGGGTATGTGTCACAACAACAGACATGTGGCATCAAGAATTCCCGGCAAGAGGATATTTCTCTCCTTGATTTATGTAACTGTTTATATTAGTCAGGAACTAGTTATTTTTATTTTATACATTTGTATATAATCAATACTAAATTGTCATATTTCTGGTATGCCAGCTTGGGATATTGGAAGGTCTCTTGGCTAGCTCTGCTGACTATTGACAGGCATCTATCGTTTTACTTATTTTTAGAACTTTCTTAATTTATACAAGTACAATAGAATATTGGCTCATCTTGAACTTTCCTTGCCCCAGCCTTAAAGTCATTCATTTCTTCAAGGAGCCCTAATTCCTTTTATTGTCCAGTGGAACTGAAACTTAAGATCTGAACACCAGGTACACATTGAGTTTTATAAATGTCAGCTAAATACTGTCTGTCATGATGAAGATAGTTCCATGAAACTATGGGCATGATTGTCAGTGGGGACTTATAGCATCATAACACAAAATGGGCTGTGGTGATGATCAGTGGGTTTGTCTGTGTATCATCTCATTTATTCTCTCACTGGTACAAGTAGGAGATGTGGTAAGTCATAAAATGCCACAGATTATGCATGATGAGAGAGTGGCATCTAATGGATCCTGTGAGTGATATTGAGAGGTTTTGATAAGACTTATTTATTTTATTTTTATGTGTATAGGTGTTTCATGTGGATGAATATATGTGTACCATGTGAATACAGTGCCCTCAGAGTTCAGAAGAGGGCATTGGATTCCCTGGAATTAGAGTTACAGATGGTTGTGAACCACCATGTGAGTGATGGGAACTGAACCCAGAACTTCTGCAAGAGCAGCCTGTGCTTTTAACTATCCAGCAACCTTACAGCCCCCCTCCCCTCAAATTGAAACTTTTTAAAGGCATGTTTTCTAGATTTTCCTTTTTCATGACAATACAGTGTCCTCTAAGGGACTCTTCTTCTGACAAAAACTTGCTTTCAAGTTAGGTACAAAGTCTTTGGTTTTCCCAACAAGCAAACAAAATGACTAAGTTCCTCCTACGTGCCAGACATTGCTTTGGGTCTTGGACAACAGAAGATAGGCACAAAAGTTCCCAGTAATTGCATAGTTTTTATCCCTGCAGAGAAAAAAATAAACAAGAAAAAAGAAACAAGGCATTTCATAGAGTATTGAATACCGTGCATAAAGTAACATTTTCTAGGACATGATTGATGAAAAGTTGCCCCATTAGGTGGTTGGCTGAGAACCATGCTTCCATTAGGACCTGGGATGTACAAAAAAGCCAGGCAAAGATTATACAAGCACCACATCAAGAAGAATCTAGATTAGAATGGTCTTGACATGTTCTAGGAAGGATAATAAACACCAGCGGGACTGAACTGTGCAGACGTGGGTGTGTGGAAGATAAAGCCAGGGGTGTGGAAAGGTTCAGTAATAAAAGGGTTTGTAGGGCTTGCAATAGTGGGTATTTATTATTTATCTCTCAGAGCAGTGCAAAGCCATCGGGACAGTTTGTCAGGGGAGTTACACAGTCTGATGAGAACTATGGAATTCTCCTTTTTCACATTTTGTGGAGACTATAAGATTCATAGTTCATCAAAGTTAGGAAACTATTGATTGCAATTTCTGCTCTTATTTTTGCTATGTCAGAATCTGAAAGGAAAAGGGAAAGGGAAAATGAGTGGCATGATTCTGAAGTACCATCCACTGATTGTCAGACATATTTCAATCCAGAGGTGTTCCATATGTAAATGAATGCAAATCTCAGGAAGCCAGAGCTGAGGGCAGTGCTGGTTGACAGGCCTGTGAGCACAGAGCAAGTGGAATGCTTGCCCCCTGTGGGTGTGAAGTGTCCTAGGAAGATGCAGGGTCATTGACATCAAGATCCTTGGATGTAGTCTAAGGACAATCACAGGTCGACAGGGCATATTCACAAAAGAGATACAATGTTGGGGAGAGAGAAATATGTCTTCTGGTGTGGGGCTGAACAACAGGAGGGTGGAGAGGTGTCATTAGGATAGGAAATAACATTTTGAAAAGCTTCAGGCTTAATTTTTGATTCATGATTTTCTTTTGTAAATCAATCTCCTTTTTGGTCTATAAGCTGGGGTAGCTAGTAGACTTCCAAATGAGATGATTAAGGACAGGGTTGAGCAAAGACTCAACACAGCAGATATACATAAGAGATGAGGATACCAATTTGAGAGTCAGTCCTGGGAGAGAGTGAGCAAGGAACCAAAAAAGAAAAGACTTGAAAATCCTCCAACTTAGTCTTGGGCAAAGGGGGAATAAAGTGGGTCAGTTTGCAGAAGAAAGAGGAGAGGGGCCATACAGAGAGAGGGAGAGCCAGTGACCTGCCAGGAGAAGCTGAACTTGATGTAGGAGAGGATGGTAATGGAGATTTACAACATAGAGACTGCCAACAACTCTAGATTTGTGACATGGCTCATATCCTATAGATTTATGTCTTGGGTAAGTTGTTAACTCTTTCAGTATTCAGAAATGCTGAATTCTAACTTCAGCCATGTTGATTTTCCTTGAGTTTTTCTTTCTTTGATGGCTCAGGAGCTTCAATTCAGGCTTATGTGAAGTTTTTCTCACCTCCAAACTGGAGCTGAGATTTAGATGTTCTCATAAAGGGCACTCTGTCAACATGGCTTGCCACTCTTGCTGTTCAACTTGATCTCTTTCTGGGACAGTATTTGCCACATCTCTCTGCTGTATAGTTATTCCATTCTTCTTTTTACACTGTACTCATAGAAAAGAAATTACTATGTTTGGCTCATTCTCAGTTTGTAAAGAGTCTTCACTTTCTCATCAAAGGACTCTTCTGCATAGAAGACTTTTTTCTTCTTCTGCATGCTTGTTCTTTCTCCATTCAGTTATTCAGTTGATCATCTGTATCAGTATGGACTTATGGATATTTATTTGTGGTTAGAACAGAAACAACCCAGATTGCTATTATTTCATTTGTTTCTCTTGTTCATAGATATAAAACTACCTCAGTCCTTTTTCTAAAAGATGTGTTGTGTTTGTGTGTGTGTGTGTGTGTGTGTGTGTGTGTGTGTGTGTGTACATGCATGCAGCACCTGCAGAGGCCAGAAGAACTGCCTCTCTGGAATCTAGAATTACAGGTAGTTGTAAGGCAACTTATATAAATACTGGGAATAAGCTCAGGTCCTCTGCTAGAGCCCTAGGTACTCTTAAATATAGTTAGAGTTTTCCCATCCCGGGAGCCACTCCCAAATTACCACACAGAGGCTTATATTAATTGTAAATGCTCAGCCAATAACTCAGGCTTATTACTAACTAGCCCTTACACTTCAAATTAACCCATATTCCTTATTTATGCTCTGCCACATGGAGGTATCTTTATTAGCAAGGCATTTTCCTCTCCTGCTCTCCCTGTGTCTGGCTGGCAACTCCTCTGACTTTACCCTCCTTCTTCCCAGAGCCCTCTCTGTCTCTGGCTGTCCCACTTATACTTCCTGCCTGGTTACCCATCTGTCAGGTTTTTATTAGCCAATGAGAATAATACATATCCACAATGTATAGAAGGGTTATTCAACAGCCATTCCTCTAAATGTTTTGTAAACAGTCTTACAAATAATATCAGAGATCCAAAGAAATGACCAAGATCAAATTTCTCTCATTCATATTTATATGTAAATTTTCTAAGGAGCCAGTCACACTCCCCAGCTTAAATGATGTTGTGATAGTCACACAAAAGGTCTCCTAAAGACCCAGCATGATCTGAGACTCACACAATTCCAGATTATTTCCCCAGGGACAGCAGGATGTGCAGGGCTTCATTCTCAGAGCCTAGGAATCTGAGACTAATGCCCCATTCACACACATTTGCTCTAATGCCTGTTTAAAGGACCACAGTATATCTGCTGATGTCTCATGTCATTATTTGTCTAAATGAATAGCACAGCATGCTGTGGTGACTTAAACTCCTTCTTGCCATCTTATCACATTAGTTATCATTGGCTTACTGTTATTATTAGCAATAAAACAAGTATCACTTAGTGGCCACCTGGGCTACATTGTGAGGAAGCCTGAAAGTGTTTAAGTTGCAATGCCCTATATTAAATCTCAGCAAGACCATCACAATTTGTTTATAAATTGTTGTATGCTGTGCTGTGCTCTCACATCTGAGCAACCCTTTCTAGTCTTGTCACCAGCCAGCTGGTGGGGTAAATATGAAGGAGGAATGACAGATATAAGACTCATGTGACCATCTCTGCATCGAGGTCATGATTTCCTGGGATAATTTTACAAATTAGTTCTGGGATTTATGCTGAGGTGGGTTGTGGCTTTATGGGCAAAGTGTTTGCCAAGCAATCATGAGGATCTGACTCTGAATCTCCAGGACCCATGTAAAATATGGATATAGAAATATGTATCAGCAACCCCTGTATCAGTTGGGTCAGAGACAGGGTTACCCCTGGTGCTCATGAGGCAGCAAGTCTAAATTAATCAGTACACTCCACATTCAATGAGAAACCCTTTCTCCAAAAATAAGATGGAAAGAATTAAAAAACACATATCATGTTGACCTCTGATATACACACAGGAACATACTCACACCTACACACAGAGGAATGCTGGCCTCTGCATACATGTATATAACTATGAGCATGTACAAGTGCATAGACCACACATACAACAGAGATTTATTACTCTAATATCATAAAACTCCGAATTTACTCAAGTTATATGGACTTAGGTAGAATTTATTCTATTTGTAGACAATACACACATATATGTAACATTGTATGTTAGATTGACATATTTAACAAAAGTACTTCATAATAAGCTCATGGGATGCTTGGATAAAGTTTATTTGACATAGTTTACCTACTTTCTCACTGTATTCTTGGTAGGAGCTGTCTATAGAGATCATTTTATGTGTGAGTACAGACATAGGTGCTCTGCATGTGTGCCTGATTGTGTGTGTGTGAGTGTGTGTATGTGTGCTGTGCTGTATTGAAGAAGTTATTAGATACCCTGCTGTTCAGTTAACTCAATTACTGTCACCTCTTCCAGTGAGCAATACATAGAACAGGTTTTAAAGGAGATTAGAAGACGAAGAACCATTTGAATGAGTTCTAAAGAGAATTTGTCTTATTTTACAGACTATTTCATAGAAGTACTTGAAGCCATATGTATTACAGTTAAATCTTAGCAGTGCCTTGCAAATTCATAGACTTTGACAATATGGCTTTTAACAGTTCTTTGCTTTCCCACTGTGATTTTCCAATATTTTAATTTTGAGGAAATCCTAAACAACCTAAGTCATCTGGATGTACTTTAGAGTCAGCCCAACTTTCCTAGTGCCCTTGTATAACATCCAACTTAAAACCTTGTTATCTTTGTTTTTTTTTTTTTTTTTTTTTTCCGAATTTGTCCTCAAGGGTAAAATTACTTCACTTGGGGCATCTCCTCTGCCTTTCATCATGAAGTTAGGTCCAAGTGTGAACCCCAGTTTCCCCATCCCCTAACTGTTTGTGATGAGCCTGTGTCTGTAATAAAATGGTCATGATTCTCACCTGTGGTGATCTGAATGAGAAGTGTGCCACAGGCACACATGATCCCTCAGCTTCCTGTTTCTGTTGGCGTACTTCCCATTCACTGTGGTTTCTACCCTTAACCTGGGACTGTATGCTAACATAAAGCTTTCCTCCCTAAGTTGCTATTGGTTGTGTTATCACAGCAACAGAAAAGCACCTTACATCCTTACAGTCTCTGGGACGTGTGATCAGCATTTGCCCTCATCCCTGTTAGTGTTGTGATTTTGTTTCCTGTGTCTGAGATAGACCCCGGGGCCTTACATATGCTGGACCAGTGCTCAGTCACTGTGCCTTAACCATAGCTCTGCTTTCTTCTTAAATCTCTCTGTTACTTTGTGCTCATCACCTCTCTTTGCTTTTTCTGGCCCCTGAGACTTGAAAATAAGAGGCAGCCTATGACTTTTCTTTATCCAAACATCCTACTCCCAAACACTCACTAGTGGGTGGTTTTCCCCTTGTTCTTCTGAGAGTGCTCACCCTCCTTTATCACTAGCTGTTTCTTTCTGACCAATCCCTTTCTAGTCTCGTGTCTGGTCAAATACCTCTATTGGTGAAATTATTAAGGCCACTCCATGTAGTTAAAAGGGAGGTTTATTTTGTGGGGTGGCTTACAAGTGAAGGGATAGTTTACAGGGTCTGGGAAAGGTGTGGCGCAGTCCGGTGGTGTTCTCTAGAGAACTCTGCTCGGTCTTCCTCCAGTGTCCAGGGACCAGGAACCGAGAGCCCCCACATCTGGATCCTGGGTCTTCAGCATCCTCTCTCAGCCCTTCCTTGTAGGCATGACCATTACCAAAGCCTCAATGGGGGTTGGAACTTCCAGGTCAAAGCTGGAATGGCTACCCACTACATACCTTCCTTCACATACATGTCCCCTTCATAAGCAATTCATTCTCAATTATATCCAATATTCACATTTCTCCTTGGAAAGCAAGGTTTACTTTTCTTCCTTTCTAGAACAGTCCAGTAATGGGTAATTTTATGAGTCAACCTTATGAGGCCATGGGATGTCTAAGTAATTAATCAAGTCATTTCTGTGAGGGTTTAAAATGAGATTAATCCTTAAATCAGTAAATTATTTTCTTTCAATTTCTCTTTATCATTTTTTAGTCATCACACAAATTTCTGGCTTTTACTGTGGAATTTTCATGCATGTACCATTGCTCATTTCATGTATCGTTCCCACCATGTCCCTTCTTCCCTTCATAGTCTCCTTCCTCTACCCAAATAGTTCCATTCCACCTTACATCATACGCATGTGCACACACACACACACACACAGAGTGAGAGAGAGCTTAATTCCACATATGACTGAACATATGCAATTATGTTTTAGAAAACTGAATTAGTGAATATATATTCAGTGAAGTAAACTATCTTGTATAATGTGAGTGAGTTTAAGCCCACCAGCTGAGGGTCTGGACTTCTATCATGGAGAGATTTTTCTGGATGACTTCTTCTGGATTTGTTGTGGGGTGAATTATTGTATCCCTCTGAACTCATATAAGTTCTTATACTTTAGGCTGATGGTGTTAGGAGGAAAGGTCTTTGGGAGCTCATTAGGGTTGTATGAGATTATGAAGGAAGAGCCATCATGAATTGATTTAAAATCTTATTGGAGGTTCCTTAGGTTCCACTCTCTTTGTCCCACTAAGTGATGACACAGCAGGAATGTTTCCACAGACCAGGGAGCAGGCCCCTGTAAGACACCAAACTTGCCTCTACCTTATCTTAGCCTCTTGGGCTCTAGAATTATTAGAAATAAATATCAGTGGTATTTTGTTTTATCAACTTTCATTAAGTCAGATTTCAGTTGCTATATTGGCTTTGCCTGGGATTCTGTGTGTGTATGTATAAATGTGTAAGTGATAGTATATGCATGCATACACACGTGGTTAGTGTGTGCACGTATGTGTGTGTAAGCTTGAATTTGGCTGGGTGCCTTGGGTTTCTCTTCCAGTTGTTCCTTATCTTATGTTGTGAGATAGGGTCTCTCACTAAGTCTCGAGTCACTGATTTGGCTAGAGTAACTGGCCAGCAAGCCCCAGAGATCCTTCCATCTGTATGCTGCAGCACTGGGCACTTTACATGGTTACTGGCACCCAAAGTCTTCATGCTTGTGTGGAAGGCACTTTCCAGCCAGGCCATCCTTCCTGGGACCCCTGAACCTCTAGCCCATACTGTTCATCATGATCCCATGATTAAATTCTTCACAATCTCTGCTCCTCTCTCTGTCTCTTTAGCTCTGTGAATCTTACTGGTTCTGAATCTCTGAAGGACTGTGGTTAATATTTTGTGTCTAACACAACCACATCCTATGGTCTACCTAGCATTTCACTAAGCAGTGGCCACTGACTACAAGTTCTTACATTACAGAAATTAACTTTATCACAGCCTCAAATGTGTATAGCATCTCACCAGGCTTTCTGAAGGAAAAGAGTCATGTGGGAGTATCTCCCTCCCCTGGTATTAATTACAGTCATGGCCTATGCTCCTGCACCAGGCCAGAAATGATCCCATCCAGTTTATCACCCAGCTCATTCCAACTGTAATGTTTATTCTAAGGAGATATTTTTCTGCTATTAACCTTATACTTATAGAATTTCCTTCTTGAAAAATGATCTAGTAATTTAACACTTTGGATTTCATACATCTAAGGAGAGCATACTAGTCATTGACAAGCAGAGAATTTTCACTGTTCTACATCCAATAGTTCGTTTTTCAGTTCTCAGGGCACTAGAATCAGGGGAAATCAATGAAAGGCTAAGTTAGTATCTCTTGGGGGACAATGCCATGGGCTATAAGTGATTTGTTTTAGCAATTACTTCTGCATTATATCCTAATAAGGTTCTATGGAGCCAGCTGTGGAATGGGAAAAATAGCTAGATTTAGCTAATATGTTTTAGGGAAAAAATGATTCTTTTCGGCTACAATTGTCAATATTGCCTGAAAGGCAGGTTTATTCACCTCAGCAGTAGTGAGTTCTAAAGTGGATAATTCTCTGTTATGGAAGGGAAGAGGGAGAAGAAGGAAGGAGAGAAGAAGGAAGGAGAGAAGAGAGAAGGGAGGGAGGGAAGAAACCAGATAAAAGTTTGCTGGCTGCCATGTATGCCTGTGGATTAATTTTAAATTGTATTGAATACCATTTTTTATTTCAAAATTGGATAGTGAAAACTAAAATATATTGTCTAAAATGGTCACCATTTCTCTGGTAAATGAATTTTTGAAAACACATACACACACACACACACATACACACACACACACACACACACACACACACACACACACACACACACACATATTTCCCACATACTTGTTTGGAGGAGTCAAGCAGCCACCCTCTCAGAATAGAGGCAAGTGTGATCTGGCAAACTGTTCTGGGTTTATTTTCCTGTAGAGGATTGTGAGAATTCCAGACTAGTTTCTGATTATTCATAAAAAAGCATTTAAATAACTCCTGATGAAGCCCTTGCCTGCTGTTTCCACAGGCAACTTCAGTTGCCTTTTTCTTTTTTGGTAAGTTAAAGGGGAACTTTTTCATCTTCTAGGTATATATACTTTTTCCCATTTGCCTTTTGTCAACAGTGGACCATATATTTCCTTCATATTTAAATCTATGAGTGTTCCTTTGGAGATTTTTTTCTTCCTTAAAACTAAAATGCAAAGTCAAGTCCTCATTTTGCCTCTATATGCAGGAGTGCTGTAGTGGATCTCAGTTCTGGATATCCTAAAATCTCTCACGATGAAAGGAGACACAATAAAGGCAAAGATAAGAAGGGGAGAGGGCAAAGGTCTGGGGCTCGGATGTTAAAAGGTAACAGCTCACTCAGTTGCAACATGATGGATATTCTAAGTAGTTTGGTTGTGGTTGTGGACTAGCTCTTTCCTCTAGATTGCAACATTCCATCTTGGGGGGAGTGCTGCGTGGTAGATTTAGCCTTTGCTAGTATAAAAAAAGAAAAAAAGATTTCTGGGCTATGCACTGCTTTGATAGAACTGCTTCTGATAGTCGATGGTACACATGGCTCCAGACCCAGAGCTGGCGGTAAACTGTACCACCACGTTGGGAAGCTGAGGTGGGTGGAGCCAGCAGCCACAGTGGCGTTTCAGTCTTACAAAGATGGATATTACACAGAGAATCTGGTTTGTGTTGTCTTTGGAATTTTTAACCACAGAAAAAGATTTGATCATAAAAACTGTTGAGTTAAATAAATATGTAAATTTTAAAGGTACCTTGACTTCAAAATTTGGATATAAGGATATGTTGCTTTGGAAAAGAGTCTCTGCTTTTGTTTCCACAGAAAGCCAGAGGCTATGGATTTGTTCCAGATTAAGATACATCAGGTTTGATCAGCCAAGACCACCTGAAAAGTCTCCGATGACACCATGGCCCAGATGATCTGACATCCAGAATGGTTTCAAGGCATCTGGCTCAGAGGTTCACCCTAATAGACTACTCCATAATCCTAAAATTTTCTTTGTGTCCCCATAAGATACAGCGCTCCCCTCCAGCAGGAAGTAGTAAGAAGAACTACGCCCAAATTCCCAGCTGGCTTTGGAGATGGAATTGGCTCACTCCTTCTCTAAACCCAGACATATTGCTAAAAGAAAAAGTTAAGAGATTCTTGTGTCCCAAATCAGAAGAGCCCTCTGGTGTGGGACAGAGAAAAACCAATATTTTTATTTAAAACAGGTTGATTATAAATGTGATCTCTTTCTAAAGAAAAAGAGGGGATATGATATAGATATAATAGGATGAAAGGGTAGATTAATGAACTTACTTCTAAAGAACAACTTGTTTAAAATGTTTTACATTGGTATAGACTTTAGTCTATTGATACAAACTTAAAGTTAATTTTGTTATACTGTGTGCATATTTCTACTCACGTTTAAGGTATAATGTTTGTATAGCTCATTTAAAATTGTAATGGATAATTAAAAATAGATTAATAACTGGTCATCTATGATAATCATACTCATAGCCATGTTAGTTAAGTCTTCTAGGTATACACAGAGATATTTCAGATAGACAGGTAATCTTCAAACACTTCAAAGGTCTACAGAATATGGCATTTAAAATATTTTTAAAATTTAGACTTTCTGGACAGTGAGACATGTCTGCTCCTGGCAGCACCGATTTACTTCAGAGAGGAGGATGGGCATTGAAGACACTTCATATGGAGTTTATCTTCACCTTGGCAAAAATAGCCATTTGGGCAAGAAACTGTTCTTGCCTGGACTGCTCGATCAACTGGACATGCAGGACCCATAGAAAGATGACCACTGAACTTTGCTTGACAAAATGGTCCTTCAGGTTCCTGCTTCGCAGAGGAAGCTGCCAGAAATTCTACAGGACACTGAGAGAAGTGACTGAGAGATTCTAGCCCTGTGGGCTAAAGACAAATGCCCCAACTTTACAAAGGAACATTAGGTGACTGTCCAGGCTGCCAGCTGTCTCTGTCTACCCTGCAAGACTCCCGAAAGTTGCTTGCATCCTTCTCCCATTTCTCAGGTAATATTATATCCTTCTGAGGTCTTTGATGTGGTTGAAGGCTAGATAGTTATAATTTCCTCAGTTATGATAAAAGATAAGTTAGATATAAAACCTTAGACTCACAAATATAAGATAGATAGGATATCTTCTTTAATATTGTAACTGTAATTCTTGCTTGATAATTTTGTTATATGTAATTTTACTATGTAAAAGTTAAAACCATCCTTTAAAAAAAAAAAAAAAGAAAAGGGGAAGTGTTGTGGATATCGCTCTGTGTAAATAAAGTTCTGATTGGCCAGTGGCCAGGCAGGAAGTATAGGCGGGACAAGAGAGAAGAGAATTCTGGGAAGTAGAAGACTGGAGGGAGACACTGCCAGCCGCCGCCATGAGAAGCAACATGTAAAGACACTGGTAAGCCACAAGCCATGTGGCAAAGTATAGATAAGCAGAAATGGGTTAATTTAAGATAGACAAAGTAGATAACAAGAAGCCTGCCACAGCCATACAGTTTGTAAACAATGTAAGTTTCTGTGTGCTTTCTTGGTTGGGTCTGAGAGACTGTGGGACTGGCGGGTGAGAGAGATTTGTCCTGACTGGGCCAGGCAGGAAACTCTAGCTACAGGGGAGTTACACAAAACACTCATGAAACTCATAAGAAATGACAAGACTCAGGCAGTGGTTCCGGAGTCTCACAAGACAAAGAGGGCACTCTCTGAAGTTATGCAGGAAGTAAGCGATCTTCTCCAGGAGAGGCTACCTTTCAGAGGAGCTGCCTGTGGATCATACAGGCAGCTTCAATGAGTCAACTATCATGCTGGGTTGGGCTCTTGGAGGCTGTAGCTTCCACAGTTGTGTATTATCTTGAAGATAATATGTGCTCCTGGAGGTAACACCAAAAACTCATTGGTTCACTGGACTGTGTATGGTGGAATCATTTTTTCAGTCTATGGTTGCCCTCTATCTGGAGTGAACAGCCATCCTGTCCCCAGGGGATGTTGCGCACAGTACTGGGTTATAATTGTCACTCAAAGTCATGTTTTTAGACTATGAAAGCTTGAAGAGGCTAATTCTTTTAGTCTTACATAGTATTTGTATAAAGTAGTGAGTTTCGTTACAATGTTTCCATATCTGTATGCTTTGATCACACTTACCCTGCCCTCCACCACACTCCCATTTGTGCCCCCTCCTACTACTAGTCTTGCCCCAAAAGTCTTTTTGTTTTTCCTTTTCATGTATTTATTTCAAACCTAGGTTCCTTTCATGTGAGAAAACATATGACACTGTCTTTGTAAGTTTGGCTTAATTTGCTTAAATCGTGGTATCCAATCAAATCCATTTTCTCTTCAGATGGCATAACTTTTTCTTCTCTGTGGCAAACAATATTCCATTGATCTATTTATCCACAGGCTAACTTCATATTCAATATTGTGTATAGCTTCACAATACACATGAATGCTGTTGTTTCTATGGTGTGGGGTGGCAATACACTCAGGAGTCATATGGAGACACCATCTTCTCGTCCTCCTTTCAAATTTAACTGAGATTTGAAAACAACTGGTTCTAGCATCGCTCTTTGCCTGTGATTCCTTATTTCTAACTAACTGTTCCTATAGCTGAAAGTTTTTACTGCTTTTAACTTCTGTTTGAAATTGTTTCACCATTTGTGTTTAATTAATGCTAATGTAACACATTGCAGGAGAAAGCACCATTTCTCACATACCTGGTGAATTCTAAAATGCAGATCTTTCCACAATGCACATTTATGGCAGTGAAAAACCACTTTAAGTGTCTAAAGTTTTGCATTTTCCTTTCTCATTTTGATTAGCTTGAAAAGAAAGTTCAGCTATTCCTCAGCCTCATATTGAAATAAGAGCTTTGGCACTCTCCTCAGTGTCCAGTATGTAGTAATGGGTAATCATGGCCCAATTTTTCCCACATCACAGGTTTCTCTAACAATGCCCTTTCTGCATTCTTCTCCCAAATGAAACACTGGATCTTTCTTATTATTTGCTGTTCTTTCTTTCCTCCGGGTGGGATGTGTCCTGTCCTTTCTCCTTCACAGTGGTGAGCTTGTCTCCTCTTTTAATTTTATCCCAAAGTTAAGTTTTCTTATCCCTTGTCGCGAAATGAATAATTCTTCCCTGAAGCCCCTGAGAAAGCAGGTTGGTGTGAGTGTTCTCTGCACTGAACTGCAATCAACTCTGGCTTCCGGAAACTAAAATTTCAATTTTCTGCTTATTTACTCTCAGGTATATTTTTTCACTTAGCTTCTCCTGTTCCCAAATGGAAGACTTTAAAGTGTCCCCACCCGCACTGCCCTCCTAAAACTGAAACAATAAGCCTGGTGTTCGAGTCCCAACTCCATGTCTTCTCCCTTTCCCTCTTCTCCTGCATCTCATTGTATGGATTTACACAGAGTTAATTGTCTAGAATGTTTTTGGTTAGACTAGTCCTTTGTTCATTATGACCTTTTAAGTACTGACAATTTAATTAACATAGTATTTTTTTTAATAGAGAATCTCTCCTTTTCTGTGGGTTCTGGACTTGAAATTGCCAACTAACTTTTGGCAATTAGAATTCTTTCCTTGGTATATGGTTGCCATCTCTATTTGTCCCCAGGAAAAGCACACAGAGTGGTGGGGTATAATTATAAGAAAAGTGCACATTTAGGGCTTGGAAAATCTGCCTAAAGAGGAACTAAGATTATTTTAAATGGCATCTTGGGAATGGAAGTCATTGTAAGTTTATTTTTACTTTTCTTCTCTGGTTTCATGATAGTGACCGGTTATGAAAACTCTTCTTCTTGTCCTGTTTGCTCATGTAAAAGATATTTATGCTTCATCAAATACTTGAAAGTATCCACATTGGGGACATGGGGACTTAGTGTACATAACTATAAAGACCTGGGCTAATTCTCCTGAGATTAATAGGTTAATTAATGTCTTGTATGTACTTTCAGATGCTATCATAAGGTACTCTGGAAAAGCATCTTAAAGGATGGTCTGGTTTGGCTCACACTTGGAAGTATAGTACATCATGACAAAGAAGTCATAGCAGCAGGAGCCTCAAGCAACTAGTCACGTGGGATTTGCAGCCAGGCAGAATAAAGCAGTTGGTGCTTTCACTGAGCTCACTTACTCTGATTTATTTAGCCTATGATCCCAGCCTAGGGAATGGTGCAACCCACAGTGGGCCTTCCCACCTCAGGCATAGTAGCAGAAAAGAGAAAGTTCCTTGGTGTGTGGGCATGCAAGCTGAGTTTCAGAGTTAGTCATAGACTTTAGAAGCCATGGGTGACCAAATGCTAACAGGAAGTTCATAGCCTAATCTAAGCACCTCATCTTTGGTACTAATGAGGTTTTCTGTTAGAACATTCTTTATTGTGAGGGTTTTCTCTGTATTGTGGGATACTGAGCAGCACAGATGGTCACATCTTATAATTCCTAGTTATATTATTTACCTTAAATGATGATACTTTAAGAGTATCTAGATGTTGGCAGATGCCTGTTGTGGAATGATCTTTTTGTACACTGTGAAGATGTGTCACTCTGGTTGGTTTAATAAAAAGCAGAATGGTCAATACCTAGGTAGGATTTCCAGGCATGGAGGATAATTGGAAGAAGGACAGAGTCACAGGGAGGGGACTCCAGGAGACAGAGCAAGCAGCATAGGCATTACAAATTAAAGGTAACCAAGCCATTTAAAATGTAGATTAAAGATGTGGATTAATTTAAGTTATAAGTGCTAGTTAGAAACAAGCCTAAGCCATTGGCCAAGCTTTCATAATTAATAATAAATTTCCTTTTCATGATTTGGGAGCTTGATGGTGGGACAGAAAAATCTGTCTACATGCTCCATTCAAGCAAGATCATCTCAACCCTGGTTGAAAACCACTGGTTTGGTAGTTAAGCATGTGACTTGATATGGATGCAGAGATAAGGAGAGTAAAAAGCTAGAGACAGAGACTGGATGATACTCTTGCCCAAAAGTAATTCCATTCTGGGTATGGTTGTGCGTGTACACTCAGGAGGCTGAAGCAGGAAGATTATGAG
Organism: Onychomys torridus; assembly: GCF_903995425.1. Lineage (NCBI taxonomy): Eukaryota > Metazoa > Chordata > Mammalia > Rodentia > Cricetidae > Onychomys > Onychomys torridus. Next base: position 129,624,943 of record NC_050446.1, read on the forward strand.
TTCTAGGCCAGCCCAGGCTCAAAAAGTAAAATGAAAGGAAAGAAAAAAAAGAAAACAAAATCTTAAGTTAATTCTACAAACATTTTCCCCAAAGGAGCTGAATTATTTGACTTTAAACTTTGTTTCTTGGCACTGATTTCTAAACACAAACTCAGTTGTTGTTTCTAAGCAAGAACAATCTAGAGTAACAGTTTGGGTGTTTACTATCCACTTGGGCATTATCATTTGACAGCACCATGTGTATGCACATATGTGTATGTACATGCTTCTTTGACTTGGAATACTTCAGTCAGTCATGTCAGATGAAGATGGCAGTCTCAGTTTGGGAGAGCCCAGTTGTCAGCAGGCAAGCACTGCTGGCCACCATATACATCTACTTACAAGACAGGGGTTTGTGAATGAAGACTGCCCTGCTATTGACAGCCTGCTCTTTTCTGTTTCTGTTTTCTTTACATTCATATCAATTAAATAAGCCCAATTCAACCCCTAGGCTGTCAAGAGCCTGTTGTGTGAAGACACTGGCCATCTCAAGACGAAAGCAGTGACTCTGGAAAGCAGTGTTGCTCAGGCACACAGGGTTCAGGATTATTTTCAGTTCATATGTTTCCACTTTCCTGCATGTGCTCATAAGTAAGTCACTTAGCATCTTGGAGCAATGTTTTTCCTCAGTAGAAAATGGTGGTACTACTGGTAATATCATTTATAAAGGTTAGTATCTTCAAATTGATGGATCTAGACAGACTGGACACAAGTCTCCGGTCATGTCTGTGAGGGATTATCCAGATTCACTGAAGTGAGAGGGCCCTCCTTAACTGTTGGTGGCACTGTTCCAAGGGCTAGTGTTATGGACTGAATAAAGAGAAGAAAGGTTAAGTGCTTCTGTTGGGGTACATTAACACAGAAACAGGAAAAATAACTAATACGGCATCTTAGATTTGATGTGACATGGCTCCTGAGTATTCCTGAAAGATCTGTGTTTCTAAGGGCTTGCTCTCCTTGCCGTTGTTAAGAGGCATGGCAAGCTTTAAGAGTTGGCACCTTGCTGAAAGTCTTTAGGTCACTGAAGATGTATCTTGGGGGTATGTGGGACCTAGCACCCTCCTCCCTTCCTTTTTCCCCTTCCTTCTCATGAGCAGTGTCCATCAACCATATGGTTCAGCCCTGGAGTTCTTCCATAGACCTGAAGCAATGAGAGCAATGGACTTCATATTAGGTTTTTAATTTTTATTTTATTTTTTCATTTCAGTTACAACATCCCTGATACAAATAGCTTAAAGAGGGAAGATTTATTTGGCTCACATGTCACACAGTTCAGTTCATCATTATTTGGCTTCAAGTGCTTGACTGTGGTGCCAGCTCTGTATGGATCACAGAGAAAATATTTCTGGAGTCGGAAGTTGAGGCCCCATCTTTGACCTGCTTCCATTTCCTATCATATTATGACTCCATCAAAGGATTAATCAATTAATCAGATCAATTTGTCTGTGATGTATCAGATCTCATGAGATAGATTTGTCATGCCCATAAAGTGTACTTTAGTAATCCTCTAGGCAGTTTAATTCAAGTAAGCTGACAAAAGTAATCATTGTGGGGCTTGAGGGATGGCTCAGTGGTATATATGCTGGCTTCCAAGCCTTATAAACTGAGTTCAAATTCTGAAACCTACATGTTGGAGGGAAGGAACCCAAAAGTTATCTGACCACCACAAGCATACCAGGGCAAATATGTACACACATATATCACAAATACATCTAAAACTGCGAGTCAAACCAAACCTTTTCTTTAATAGTTGATCCTCTCAGGAGGTTGAGCCAACAACTGAACATGAACTAATGTGATTGTTAAGACCAAATAAAGGACTAATGCATTTTACTGCACATGTGCCCCATTCTTCTCTTGTGCCTGGAAAGGTGGACAGCATGAATGGCAGATTATTTGATTGGCACCATCTAGCATGAGACTGAACAGAAGAGTACAACATGCAGTATAGCTAGGCATGACACCACATGCCAACAGTCGGGAGGTAGAGGTAAGAAGAACGTAAGTCTGAAGCCAGGATGCTGGGTTTCCTAGCAAGGGAAACCTCACAGAAAATGAATGTAAGAGATGAAGGGATGATGCCCCAGTAAGAAGTGGTCCCAGAAACACTGAGAGCAGAGGGACAAAACCATGACACAAGAAGGGGTCATACATACAACACAGGTGTCTTTGCGAATGCTGGGGCCAGGATGAACAAGTGCCTTTCTCATCCAAGGATGTGAGTTAGTTGCAGTGTTCATAGCAAATCATTAGAGAGTTTCTGCCAAATAATGAGGAATATCTATTTGTGAGAAGAGCCTGAAGAGTTAAGAGTCAATGCTTCAGACCAGTCAATTTGAATCTCAGATAAACACTGTTTATCTAGATATTTTGTTAAATATTTGGGATTTATTTATATGAAAAACAACATTTCCCCCGCTTTTTTTTTTTGGTTTTTCGAGACAGGGTTTCTCTGTGTAGCTTTGTGTCTTTCCTGGAACTCACTCTGTAGACCAGGCTGGCCTCGAACTCACAAAGATCCACCTGGCTCTGCCTCCCGAGTGCTGGGATTAAAGGCATGTGCCACCACCACCTGGTCCCCCTTTTGCTTTTAAGTGCTTTGGTTTTCACTGGGCACCAATTTTTATCTGGGAACATTGAGTAGAATCTGATGGCGAAAGAAACTTCTAGAACTGTCATACAAATGTTCTTGGGAGTTAACAATCAAACTGGGGTCTGGTGTTGTAGCTCAGTTGGTAGACTTCTTGCCTGGCCTGTAGAAAGCCAAACCCAGAGCTCCATAAAATGGGTATGGTTGGGTATGCCTATAACCTTAGCACTTTGGAGAGCAGAGACAGAATTCAAAGGTCACACATAGCTTTATAATGAGTTCAAGGATAGTCTTGGCTACACGAGAACCTATCTCACAAAATCCAAATCACCGAAAATAAAACTATGGGAGCTGAATTGTGAGGTCCTAGAGAACTTAAGGGAGACACTGTCTACTCATAGTGCTAGATGACACATACATGTCAAGGTCTCAAGCACATCCATTCTATGCGGACCTAGCCTGGACACCTCCACATCACTCAGGAATGAATATGCAACAAGGGAAGCACAGCAGACTTGGAGGGCATCAGTCTTGGTGTCCTCAGTAGTTAATGGGGCTGATGCATCCTTTGGAGGGAAGATCCGGCACTGAGGTTATTAGAATCTGAGTCTCTCTTTCCTGACCTCTGGTGGGAAGTCTCAGGCAGTGGGAGTAGCTCAGAACTCATCTGTTGTACCAAGTAGATAGGAGCTGAAGACAGGAAGAGAAGACAAGGCTCAGCAGAGGTCCAGCAATTATTTCCCAATTTTGAGTATTGTCTTTGTACCACTGGGTGAAATGTGCAGCCTCACCAGTTAGAGTCCCACTATCAGAACACCACTGCCTTGAGCATCATGGAATCCCACAAGGTAGAGGAAATCTGAGATACAAAAGGGGACCTGTGATCCACACTAGCTATGCTCCACCCTTGTTTCTCAGAGACTCTGTGAGTGATGCACAGATGTGTGTAGCAATGAGGTCCTGTCACACCCTGTCAAAAGAAATGTTACCCGCACTTGAATGTGAAAGGTTTTAGAGCTAAGGAAACTATTTATGGGACATAATATACATACCAAGCCTGGCATTAAATCAAAGCTATTAGAGGGTCTTGGCAGAATGGGCTGATCTGAACATGTCAGTCTCTTTGGGTTCCCATGCAGGAATGTTATAGGAGGAATTCATATGAGTTGTGTGGACAATTCATCTGTTGATTTCAGAGTGACTGCCAAACTGTCTCCAGTACATGACAGCTAGGAGAAATTTCCTTTTCCAATAAGAGTTTCAGATGGAGATGCTCCCCTGATTGGCTAAAGAAGGAGAAAGGGTAAGAGAGAAGATGTGCAGAAGGGGGACATGAAAGACAAAGCAGCTGGGTAGATCTGATGAAGAACATGAAATGAACTTTAAGTGGTGTGTAAAGCCATTGCTGCAGGTTTCAGATAAGCCACTTGTCACAAGTCATTTTTGACTGGACCCCTATTGGTTATGACAGGTTTACGCTGGATACAGAGCCAAGCACCCAAAGTGGATTTTTGCCTTTATTTCTTGAAACAAAACATTGGCTGGCTTAGCTCAGATAAAGGTAGAGCCCCTTCATCATTGGATGGTGAGTGTTTTTATTGCCAGTGTTACTCTTAAGTGCTTTCTTGTCAATGTGCCCTTTAAAACCAGCTCTGTGTCTTTACTTTCCCACATTGAGGAACTCAGCATAGCACTGGGGGGGGCTGATGATGACAGATCTTGGGGCAGCCATCTTGTGACTATATGATTATCCCTCTATGGAATGCCACACAGGCATAAGATATCTGTATCCTGCCTGCTAAGGAAATGCTACATTTCAATTTGTTGGGAAGATATTATTTCTAAATCTTTAGCAGACAACACTACCAAACTACAAATTTCCTCTTTCATTTTTTTGAACTAACACTTTTTTATTATTTATTGTTTTTTCCTCTCAAACAAAAACCTGGGTCTAGGGAGATGGCTAGGTGGTTAAGAGTGTGTATCACTCTTGCAGAGGACTGGAGTTAGGTTTCCAGAACCCAAGGTCACACTGCCTGTAATGTTGGCTGTAGGGGATTTGGTGCCTTCTTCTGGCCTCTATAGGCACCTGCACTCATGTGCATATACCCACACACAGATATACATACATATACATAACTAAAAAGTAATTTTTAAAGAGAAGAATTACTTTTATGGATCAAAATTATCCATCTAGCATCTATCCGTCAGTCTATCTATCTGAGTACCCTTAGGGACAGACAGAGGCAGAGAGACAAAGAGAAAGAAGTCAACTTACCAACCACATATATAATGTGTACTGCATTAGATTAGATTTTGCATAACATAGCTGCTTCATGTTTAGTTTTTATATTAGTGACTTCATTCTCATCAGCACATCATCTTAAATGATTATTTCAACCAAATGTTAAATAATTGGCAGATTTTGTTACACTTTAAATACTAATGCATTAGAAATGTCTATATGTGTATCTTTGGCCACTGACATAGTTTTTTTCATGAGACATTCATGACCATGAAATAGTTGGATCAGAGGGAGCTTAAAAATTAATTTCTAATGCTGTCCTGGTTTTATTTCTGTTGTTATGATAAAATGTCCTGATAAAAAGCAACTTAGGACAGGAAGGCTTTTTAAGCCCTGGTACTATGCTGAGCTCCTCATTGTGGGAAAGTCAAGACAAGAACTTCAAACAGCTAGTCATATGCACATCATGTGCACAATTAGGAGCAGAGAGAAAATGATACATGCATGCTTGTTTATGCTTACCTACCTAGCAGGTGGTGCCACCCACACTGGGCTAGCTCTTCCCACATCAATTAATTAAGGTGATCACCGACAGATATGGTCACAGTCTAACCCAGTTTAAAACAGTCCCTCACTGAGACTACTACTAGATGATTCTGGATTGTGTCATGTTGACAAATTTAACCATCACATACTCCTAATGGCAAATGAGCCAATGGAGAGACTGTCCTATTTTGAATATCCACCAATAGTAGTACATGAATCCATCTGCCTTATTTGATTCTGAAATTTCCTCCTCATAACAAAGGGGCAAAAGCTCAAAGAGAACATATAATTGCATTAGGCATAATGCACACTTCAGTAGTTTATAGTTTATTCCTTATGGTTCTCTGATGACGTTGCTATTTGAAATTATCCAGGAAAGGATGGAACAATGACATGGTAGCAAAGTAAAAATGTCCAACATGAATGCAACAGTTCTATTAGAGAAGAAAAGCATGGTGTTAGCAACAGTCTGTAGGCCAGACCTCTGCCTCAGATATTTCTTTCAGCTACTTTCCCAAGGCTATTGTCAAGGTGTATAGAGGGATGTGGTTTTGTCTTTGGGATCCATGGAATCATTGATTCCAATTGTGTTCAGTTACTGGACAAATTCAATCTGAAGCATGTGTAGCACTGAGGGCTTCCTTCCATTTCCTCACTGGCTTATCCAGAAGCTGTTCTAGGATTCCAGAGGCTGCTGCATTATCTGGCTCATCATTCACCATTTCTATGTGCAAAGTCAAAGTCACGTGACTTCTCATTATTTGGAGTGCTGTTCCTTCCCACCTCCTCTCTGTTCTTCAATCCTGCATTACTGTCCTCTTGTTCTGCCTCGTGAGGCTCATGTGATTACCGAGGACCCACATCGATCATTGAGATTGTACTATCTGAATCCATGGGTGGGAGGCTGACTTTCATCTGAAATGTCCATTTGGAGCATTGTTGTGTGTCTCCCGAGAAGTTTTAAAAGGACTCAAGCCTCAATGTCACAGACTGTTTTGTAATTTTCAAAAATATTAAATCAGGGCCAGAGATGGTTCAATGGGTAAAACCACTTTACTACCCAAGTCTGATGACCTGAGTCCAAGTCCCAAAGCCACACAGAAGGACAGATGTGCTGGCACACATTTGTGGTCCTAGCCCTCTTATGGTGACATGGGAGACGGTGACAACGTGTACCCAGGCCACCTTGCCTGAACTATGTGAAAGGGAGAAATTGTAAGAAATACCCAGTCTCAACACAGTAGAAAGAGAAAACAGACCTCCAAAAGTTGTCCTCTAACCTCCGCACATGTGCTCAGGAGTGAGCTCGTCCTCTCTCTCTCCTTTCTCTCTTTCTCACTCTCACCTGTCTCCCTGCATCACACACTACTAATAAATAATATTATTAAATAAAAAGCCAGCTGACTCTAAGTTCAATGGGGATGAGATACCCTGGGTCTCCAGAGCATTTTTCTGCAAATGGTTTAGAAAAACAAAATTAGAAAACATTTTTATTCTCACCATTAAAAATAGTAAGTATTGAGTTCCTATCATGTATAAAACTCTGTTCCAGGGACTATAGAAATTTAAGAAAACTCTTATTACTTAAATGCTATGTTAATGTGGAGAGAAAAAGATGGGACCAAGAACAATCCATAAATGGATACATTTGTATTACCGAGGGCCATGCATATTATAAGTCAGGAAATGAGTCTGAAGATAGGAGCTATAATTTGAAATGAAATGGGCAGCAGAGACCTCATTGAGAATAGGAACATTTGAACAGAAAATTGAGAGAGAGAAGGGCTGAATCCATCTGGGGAGAGAAATACTAACAGATACCCCTCATATTTTAACCTGTAGCCACTCAGTATTCAGTTGTTAAAAGTGGGGACTTTGAAATCTCATTGAGGAATACTGTGGAAATGATAGTGTAATTCCATCAGAAGTTGGTGTTTGTTGTAAGATATGGAAATAAACACTCATTTATACTAATTGACATGTGTGTTTAGACAGATTCCTCATTCTCCAAAAACTGATAAGAAGTGTCATTTGTGATTCTACTGTCTTCACAAATACATTCAATGACCCCCTTCCTCCTGTAGCTTCCAGAGGGACTTGCACCCCAGGATAGCAGAGTGTGACAGCTAAGTAGCAAGGAAGCAGACACTCATAGCTTCTTGCTTCCCTTTGGTTAAAAGCAGACTCCACCACTTGCTGTTGCAGAAATGGGCAGTTTCCAGGGGAAATGTGTTCATTTTGCTTTGGATCTCTTTCATTGTGGAGAAGGTGAGGTGGAATTGGAAGACAAGGTCATTAATATTTCAGTTTATGGACCTTTCTAGAGGCCTACATAGTTACAATCCATATTGTATCATTTATGCTGTATAGATGAGGATCTGAGAACTCTGAGAGATTAAATACTTTGTCTATTGTTCCATTTTCCTTCTTGATGCTATGATAAACACCATGAGTAAAATCAACTTGGGGAGGAAAGGGTTTATTTCATTTTAAAGATTGCAGCCCTTCATCCAGGGAAGCCAAGGCAAGGAAAGACTCAAGTAGTGTTGAAAGAGGAGCTCTGCTTACTGACTTGCTTCCCCTGGGTTGGCAAGTTTCCTTTGTGTACAGTGCCTAGTATACAGATCAGGTCCTTCTGCCTAGATATTACCCAAAGTGGGTTGGGCCATCCTCCATCAATTAGCAGTTAAGAAAGTACCTTGAGGACATGGTCACAGGCCAATCTGATCAAGACAGTTCATTATTTCAGATTCCTTCTTCTCAGGCAACTCTAGGTTTGTACCAAGTTGATAGCTAAAGCAAACTATGACATCTATACAAATGCATGTGATCTAAGCTATTTTATGGGGCCTGGAAACCTGCTGTTCTACTGGGAGATATAGGGTGATTTCAGTAGATATGTTTCCATTTTTTACAACATTGATCAATAGCAGATTACAGTGTTAGGTTAGTTTCCAAGTTCTCTGTTATTCCTTACTGAGCTTGCACAGTAATATACGCTTTTTACTGATTCTTTGTGGATTCCACATCATGCATCCTGATCCTACTCATCTCCCCACCCTCTGCCCTTGCGAGCCCCCCACCAAAAACAAAACAAAACATAAAAGTATAGCCAAAAGACAAACCAAAACCAAAACAAACCAACAGAAAAGAAAAAAAAAAAAAAAGAATCTCAGCGTGGAAGCTGTAGTGTGGCCCAGTGAGTCACACAGTATATTCCTTAGTCCATATATCTTTACTTGTAAGTGTTCCTTGCAATGGATAGCTGGTCTGGCACAAGGCCTCTGGCTTTAGCTACTCTGTGGATACAGGGCCCTAGCTGAGACTCCCCCTGGATATCCTGTTGTTGTCCTGTGTCATGGAGATCCTACACACAGGACTTTTTTTTGTTCCCTGGAATTCAAGCAAGTCACATGTCCAGATTGAAACTTCAGCCTCTGAAAGCTTCTATGAGTCATAAATAATCGATTTGAATAACCTAGAGGCCATTTGTTCCCATGTCCATGCTTATACACTCCCTCTTTAGAAAGATCTTCTAGGTGACAGAGTATGTCACATGGTCTAATATCCGTGGGCAATAAGATGTAACATTATGGTACAATGAGCGCAGAGGGGGGACACGAAATACAGCATGTCATCACCTTACGTATTTAGTGAGCTATCATTAATAAGACTCAGTATGATTTATGTAAAGAAGAATGAAATTGCATTGGCCGCTAAGATCTTATCATTCCATCTCTTCAAATTTTCATTTTCCCTCATGAAATGGGATATGTAAGAAAGAAGTTTTATGATTCTTTTCAATCATTTCATATTTGATGTACTCAAAGACTAATTCTTTCATATAATGTTCTATCTCTCTTCATCAGATCCATTATATTTCCATCACTTCCACTTTATAGGTATTCATCTTTACTGTAATCTTTGTTTTGCAAGCTCTAAAATTTAATTCCAAACTGAAGAAATTTATATTTTTAACAATTTTTATTATTTGAAAAGACTCATCTTAGATAGACTGTAATTAAATTGTGGCATATATAAATTTCTTAATTAATCAGAAAATTATATGTACATGAATTAAACAGGGAAAAGGAACTACAATTAAAAATAACAGTAGAAAACCAAGTTCAACATTTGCTACAATGTGTATGATGCAAAGACCATGTGACCAATGGCAATCTGTGATCAGGCCATGATCAGGCTAGGTATAAATGTCTTCAGTGTGGATGTGGTTATTTCTCTGAGGGTGTAGTTGAATGACATCTCTGTGTGTGTGTGGTTTACAGTAGGCTTTGCTACTTTTGTTGGTTTTGTGTGTTTGTTTTTGTGTTTTTACAAGAGAGGCTCTCACAATGTGGCCCATATCCCTTTGAACTCATGATCATCCTTGTTCTGCATCCTAAGTTCTAGATTTAAAAAATGAGCCACCAAAACTGCCTTGGGGTTCATTGTTGATACCAGTATCTCCCAGATCAGCCAGGAAAGCTGCTATCAGCTTTAGAGACCCAGAGTCACATTATATCTTTACCATAAATGTAATGTCTGAGGCAGTAGACTTCACTGTTGTATCTCACAGTGAACCAATCATTGAAGTACAAAATAATGGTTCCTCCTCCTTCAGATGATGTTGGGGGATGAAACTTCAGCACAGAGTATGTCAATTGTCATTTAACAGTGCATATTGAAAGCTGTTTATTAGTTGAATTTCAAGTTACAAGTTTTATCCTCACAATATTTTATAGTTTGTATGTATTTCCAGTTATTACAAATACTTTGTGTGTGTGTGTGTGTGTGTGTGTGTGTGTGTGTGTGTGTGTGTGTGTTGGCCAATTTTCTTGGGGGCTATTCTCAACTACCATCCTCCTTGTTTTTTGAGACATGGTCTGTCACTTGGACCTAGGGACTCTGAATTGGCTAGGCTGGCTGGCCAGTGAGGTCCAGGGCTCTTCCTGGTGCTGACTCCCTAATGCTGGGATTATTATAAGCATAAATACACTTCTATTCCTGGATTTTTATATTGATTCTGGCATCAAACTTCCCCCACTATCTCCAGCCCTCATGAATTTTGTGAATGAAGCCAGTCTTCAAATGCACATGAGATCTGGGTACAACCGTACATAGTGTTTTCTCAACAAGCCTTTTCAATGAGATACTTACTGTTGAGCTTCAACAGGCTGATTAGGTCAACAAATTCATCATCAGAAGGCAGAAAAGGAAAACACAAGTGAACTTCATGCAGATGACAAGCCTGAACCAAAAACTGTGGAGAGAGCCAATCAGAGGTTGCCAAGAGAAGCCACCAGGCTCTCTTCCTCAGACCTCATAAATGGGCATAAATGCTAGACCTACCCTTTGAAAGACTTGAAATTTTCCTATGTTGTAAGTAATTCAGTTAATAAAGCTGTAGGGAAATTGAACTTGTCAGTATGTAAAACATAATAACAAGTGTGGTAAATGCTCCCTGTATGTGCATGGTGTGGGGCCATCCACTGGACCATTGACAACCTACTGCAAACCATATCCCTGAGGAAAACTCCCTTCCTCAGCAGCCATTAGCAGCCAATAGCTCTTAAGATAATGAGGTCCTCCCCCACACATGCTGGAATTCTAACTGAACTATTATTTTAAAAAGATGGAGGCGAAACTTGCAAGCTGTTAAGACACGTGCATCTGAGCAACAGATGAACGCACTGCCTGACACGTTCTTTTCTGTTATAATCTACTGTTTGGAGGCTTTCATAATGAAAGATGTTGAGAAACAAAATTAAATTTCCTTTGCTGTGATGTGTGTGTGTGAAGCTTTGTATCGGGGCTTGAGCACTATCAGTTTCCTGGCACTGTCACTTCACATGAGTTCCCTGCTTCTGGTTAGTATCTCACATTTGTAGCCACCAGCAGCACTGTGGTTTGTAATTACAGCGTTGACAGAGGAAGTCAGATGCAATGTGTGGTATGAGGGAGAATTCAGAAGGCTTACACGGGCATGTTTGGAAAAGACCAGTCTTCTGGCATAATTTGAAGTTCATCCAATATGGAGAATTGAACAGAAGTTTCTGTAGCTGACACCATGGTTGTTAATGGAATAACAAACTCGGTGGCTCATGATGGCTTCCCAGTCAACAGCCTGAGAGACAGAGCGACAGAAACAGAGAAAGAGGGGAGGTGGGGAGAGAGAAGGAAGAAATCCTCATGGTCAGTGTACTGAGATAAAAAGAATTCAGCAAAGCAATTCTCAGGAAAATCATGACTTCAAAAATCAAGTATTTAACCAAAATATGGGGATAAATGGAACTGTACTGACAGATGAGTGTACAAAGTTGGTATGTATGCACACTCAGTAGAATACTGTTCAGCCTGAAACAGGAAGGAGATGCACAGCATAGAACAGCACACAGCAATGTCAAGAAACTGGTGAAATGAACGGCCACAGATGTATGTGACTTCACCTAGAGTAGCTATGGATTTATAGTCAGAGAGGAGCATGCTGCCGCCAAGGCCCAGTACAAGTAAGAAATGGTAAGATACTGAGTGATGAGGATGAAGTTTTAAGTTAAACAAGATGAACAGGTTCTGGAGACCACCATACCACAGTGTAGCAATGGCCATCAATAATGTACTTCTGAATGAAAACTCTGGGTAGTGACTGGTGAGACATCTGCTGTACAGGTACCGGACCCTGAGTTCATTGCCTAGAACTCATGCAAAAGGGACAGGCAAGATGGCATCTCAACCCTAGGGAGGTGGAAAAAGTGGGTCCCCTGGGGCTCACTGGCCAGCCAGCCTGGCTTCCCGGAAAGTTCTATGTCAGTGGTAGGTTGTGTCTGCAAAGAAATGGTGATCAGTGGTGAAGGAACCCAGCAGTTGTTCCCTAGGCTCTGTACAGACATGTATACACATGCAAGTGGCAAGTGAACTCCAGCACACACATATGTGAACCCGCACATGAGCACACATACATACACACATTTAATAAAAACTCCATTGAGTGGTAGATTTCCTATTAAGTGTTCTAACCATGATACAATTAAATTTACAGGGAGTGAAAAGAAAGTAGTCCATTACCTGCTGCGGCCTCCCACCAAGGGAGTTAAACAACTGCAGAGAAGTTTAGAAATACAAGTGTAGACATGGCAAATGGAAATTTGACTTCTGGCATGAGGAAGGCCGTTGGAACTGACAGTTTTCCTTGTAATGTAAGGTAACACTCTAGGGACACAAATTATCTGCAATAGAAGTATGAATGTGTGCACCATTAAGCCTGGTTTGTTTTGACCTCGCCTGACAAAATAAACAGCTCTGCTGTGAATAAGCCCTTACCAGATGGAGACGGGAATGCATTAAAGTGAACAAGTTGCAGAAAAAAATTACAAATGGAAGCTTCTGGGAGAACATGACGTCCGGAATTTGAACATGCAGTCTGAGGAAATAAGACCAGCTGAGGAACTGAGGAAACTGTGGCTTGTTCTGCTTCTCTGATCTTCCAGCGTTCACCCTGATAACTGGCCTCAGGTTTGATTTCATTAATAAGAACTTTTAAGATTCATTCTACATCACCACATAGTTAAAAGGGAAGTTTATTTTGTGGGATAACTTACAAATGAAGGGATAGGTAGGTTGTAGGGTCTGGCAAAGGTATAGCGCAGTCCGGCCGTGTTCTCTGGAGAACTGTGCTTGGACCTCCAGTGTCCAGGGTCCAGGAACCAATGAGATCCCTCCCATCTTGATCCTGTGTCTTCAGCGTCCTCTGTCAGCCCCACCTTGTAGGCATGACTGTTACTGAAGCCTCAATGGGAGTTGGAACTTCCAGGCCAAGGCTAGAATGGCTACCCTCTACACCTGCCTCAGTGACTAAAACTTGCGCCTCGTTCTTCTGAGGAAAGGAGTGTCATCAGAATGTGCATGGCTAGCATGCAGCCTGAATACCTGGAATTCAGAACTGTCAATTGACCATAGGACCTACTGGTCTTCAGGCTGTGACCACATCCAACACTGTCAAGATCATTTTAAAGATGTGCCTCACTCAAGGAACCTGGCATAGGAAGATCTTCGGATTTTTTTTTTTTTTTTTTTTTGTGTGTGTGTGTGTGTGTGTGTGTGTGTGTGTGTGTGTGTGTGTATGTGTGTGTGTTCCAAGGTTGGGCTTTTTCTGGCCTCTCTGGCTCAAATGCCAGCTCTCTTACTCCCAAACCAGCTTATGAAGACAAGAACATTCAAAGTCAGGCCTAGGGAAATGGCTCAGTAATAATCTCATCGCCATAGAGGTAGAGATATGTAGATCTCTGGGACTTGCAGGTTAGCTTTTCTAGAAGAATTGATAAGCGGCAGGTACTGGTGAATCCCCATATAAAACAATGACATAGAGAGGGGCCTAAGATGATACCCAAAGATAACATCTGACCTCCACATTCATGGTTACACACATGTACATACAAACTCATACAAATATATTCACATACTCCAGAAAACCCAGTGGGATGATCAACTAATACTCTCCCCTTCTTCTTCATACTTGTATGTATACAGTTTGCATACATATTTTTAGAATTACTGATTGTAGATGATGGTAAAATGGCTGGCATGCTATGTACATGGAATTAGTATTAAACACAGTTCCTAGAGAAGACATTGAGCTCAATTACAGATCTCTGAATTACAAAATCCTTTAAAGGGACATGCTGTTCTAAATCATTCTCATCTCAGCCATAGAATCAGGAGAATTGTAACAGTTACAAATATTATTTTACAGCTGAGAACTTTAGAGAGAGCTCGAAGAAGGAGGGCCTCTACAGGATTTTATCATAGCAAACCAGGGAAGGAAGGACACAGGCAGGCTCTAGATTCAAGCCAGCCCATGGCACCAGCTCTGTGCCCAGCTCTCTGCTCTCTGTACCACAGCTCTTTCCTCTCTGACTGATTCCATTTCTCCAAGACAGACTCTGCCTCTAGAATATTGCTTGTTCTCTGTTCTAGGCTTCGCATGCAATCTCTTAGCCTGAATTAGGAACCATCATGGATGGGACACTGAGATCCAATCTCCAAAGGCTGAATACAGAGCTCTGAATAGTAAATGTGTTTGCTGAGGATCTACCCAACAATTCCAGAGGTTGGGCAGGTATGAGCTGACTCGGAGAACAAAGGTGTCTTGAGCCAGACACTTGTCCCAAAGACACAGATGGAAAGCAAGTCTAAGCTTAAAAATCAACTGTTTAGCAGCAACTTTGTGATGATGTCATGGCAAGAAACTCAGAAACTGCCCGAAGGCAAAGCAAATTGCCCTCAGAATTCTTGTGGCTCAAGAATCTGAAAAAGGAAGCCTCAGCCTTTGTAAGCCTGAAGAGGAAGATTTCTGAGAACTCATATTTGATACTTCTTCATCTGAAAGTATATATGACTCACAGCACCAAATTGTTTTTTACCTGAACATACTAACTCATGTCTAGTAAATCTTAAAGTTCTCTCATTCTCTCTCTACACACAGACACACAGACACAGACACACACAGACACACACACACACACACACACACATAAATGTGTGCGCACACGCACATGAATGATTTACAAATAAAAAGAACTTGGTCGATGAATTTATCAGTAAGTAATAAAGTATAATGTAAATTACTATGTACTTATATATTAATTATAGCATTGTTTATGAGAAGAACATTGGAACTCGCTTTGTAATTTTTATTGGCATATGTTCATTGAACACAGCATTGAGTGTTGTGTGGATAACTCTGTTTTAGTGTATGTGTGCTTTGGCTGTATTCACTCCCCCATTAACACTCTTGATTCCCTCTCCTCCTGTTATCAATCCCACAAGTCTTCCCCTTCCCTTAGTCTCCCTTCTACTTCAATTTCTTGTGTGCATGTGTGTGTGTGTGTGTGTGTGTGTGTGTGTGTGTGTGTGTGTATGCATGTATATGTGGGTTGTAGGCGTGTGTGTATTGTTGATGGAATTATATAAATTTTTAGGACCCACAAGTAAGAGAATATGTGATCTTTGTCTTTATACATCTGACCTACATCAATCCATGTGGAGATTGCCAGTTGCATCCATTTCTCAGCATGCTACATGCTTTAATTCTTTATGGCTGAACAAAACTCTATTTTTTTAAATCTGTTCTTCTGTTGGCACATAGGCCAGACTTAGAAATGAATTTCATATTATCTAAAAACAACAGGTTTAACTGAAATAATTGGCATTGAATTCATTGAACAACTTTTTATTAGAAAACACATCACATTACTAAGTAGCCCATAGAAAAACATAAGAACATTATGGATTCAGTTTTATTAGCTAATATGTCTACATTAACATACGATTGTAAGTGTACAAAACACCCACAGTGACAATATGAAGATTTTCACAAAATGCTGTTCTGTGTGTCCTGAATTTCCTGCAATGAACATTACTACTTAAATATTCAGAAAAATGATGGAAGTCAGATTAAACTATATTAATCTATATAAACCATATAAACTATATAAACCACACTTTCTCTGCACAAGGGGCAAAGTCTTAGTGCCATTTTATTTTAGCCTATAACAGAATAAAAGAGAAATTCTTGAACAAATAAACTACACATAAATCATGGCATGTGCCAGAACAGCCTGAGAGGAATTCACCCACATGTAGAGCTCACAACAAGCTATACAATCTCATAGGTTAGGTTCAGACCTGTCATTCTTACAAACCTATCATGATATTCTCAGAGGGACTATAATTCTGTGATGTCACCTGTCCCATGACGTTTTCTTCCCACCCACAACCAGAAGAGGAGTCTTGCTCTATTCTTTTGCTGTGTGTTGTGTCCCCACCAAGAAGAAAATCAACTAAACATATTCCCTTGAACTTGCAGTCTCTCTTCTCTCCTTAGGGATCCTGAAGATGATTATTGAGTCCATTTTCTGTGTGAGCATCTTCCCTATACGACAAAGTTCTCTAAATTCACAAAATGGCCAAAGAGTTGTCCACATTTAATAATAATCAAGAGTGCACTTTCCAGACAATTTTCCCTTATTTTTTGGGTCAAGGGTTGAGTTACTGGAGTGCTAGCAACAAGATGTGAAAACTGGTGACATGGTCCAGAAGCAAGAGCAGGCAGGAGAACTGAACGCATATCTACCTCTTTTTCTTTTTTCCTTAAAAAATTCTGTGTAACTTCTTTGGTAGATACCATAACATCTAGGAACACACTTAAAGAGAGAAGGGAGAGAGAGAGAGATTGATTTGCTGTTCATCATAGGCCAGCTCCATGCAGGTGGGCAGGGTTCATTGTCTTTGGTCTGCCATCTTCTCTCTTTGGAACAGATAGAAGCACACAAGTCATGGTCCATAATTATCTGGCAAGTGAGAAGAATATTTTATGTTAAGAAGAATAATATTTAATTAAAATGCCTCTCCTGCCCCATAAAAGTAAAACCTCATATTATTTTAATTTGTACTGATAGAATGTGTAATTCAGAAAATTTAAAGTGTTATAGATAAGCATTCTTTTAATTTTGAAATAATTCAGAAATTATATCAAAGTCTAACACAAAGAATAGTTTTCTCATCAATCATTGGAGGCTTAGTTGCTGACAGGATACTTGTCCATGACCAAACACCTTTTGGTTTAGTACACAATCTCACACACCAGGGTAAGTGCAATGTGGTCATCAAACTCAGGCAGTTGACACAGACACACTGATTCTGTTTCCTTGGTACAGTAATTTTAATTCCTGTATCTCTGGATTTATCAATAATGTCATTTAAG